>NC_044905.1:6409621-6647121 GCF_001633185.2 Quercus lobata | reverse complement strand
TTGTGCATTTATTCAAAAAAAAAAATTTGCTATTATGCCAAGCAGAGTTTTGTGGGTACTTTGATTTAAATCTTTGCCCTTGAAAATAATTGAGCACATAGTCAATTGTTCTTTACTCCATTTTGCTTATAAAGAGAAGGAGTTGAATTAACTGGGTCAGGGTAGTTCAATCTTGCTTTGCTCTAGAATCCATTGATGGATCCTTGAGGTGAAATCCTAGTTGATACCAAATATTAGAGAAAGGATCTAGGCAATTTTTTGTCACAACCAAAAGAGCTTTCCCAGCCGTCCTGATTATCACGCCATCATTTCATGGTGTATTTCCATAATCAACCCCCTTGAGCCTTATTTTACATAAGCCTTTATTTGTTCTTTTAACTACATAAATTGTTCCCGTCCTAAGCCTGAAAAACAATAAATTTACCTTACATTTTGAGAAAATACTTTGGTGGAAATTTGCATTTAAAGAGAAAGTGAAAGGCAAGAATCGGAAAAGGGTTAAAGTGGTTGAAAATTTGAAAGGGCTACAGGTGTCAAATTCTTTAAAAAATAAAAAAAATAGAAAAAAATCACTCCACTTTTGAGTATAGCAGTAATATTGTCATCATATGAGCATATTGTCAAGAAAGAGCTATGGTGTGAATCCTGTGGATATCTCTTTTACTGTTCTTTCTACCAAGTATTTTCCCAGTTTGCTTTGATTTTCCATATCCAATTCTTTCTTAGCCCTCACCCTATGGCTTGTCATTACAACCTTGATTAAAGACCTTTTGATCTCTAATTTTGGTGTTTGATTACATTAGTGGAGAGGATTTCTGAAAATTGGACTTATGGGGTTAAGTTTTGAGAGAATTCTTCTGATTTCAATTGTTCTATTGTTATCTAAATTTGCTGGTGGTTTGGAGTTAAATTGACTATTTCACACACACTCAAGGACTTAGCTTTAGGTTGAAGTAAATGCTTAACTCTTGCTTGACAAATTGCTCAATTTTTGATTGATTTTCCTGCCATCTTTGATGTTAAAAGAGTAAGTTCCTAGTGTTGAAATCTAAATTCAGATCATGGCTTGGTGAGTGATGATATTGCTCTATGGGGTCTAGCTGATAGTGTCTACAGTTGTCTTTTATTTTATTTTATTTTTCTTTTTGTTTGAGGACAAACGAAGTTCTAAGTTTGGGGGTGTTTGATGACTTGCATAATTGAGTGTAATTTATCACTTCTCAACTTTAAACTTTAGCTTAATTTTATTTATTTTATTGATTTTAGACTTGATTTTTGTTATTTAAATTTTATTCCAGATTTGAAGAAAATAAAGATTTACTCAAATAAAAGAGATGTGAAGCAACTAGAGAGAATATTGGGTCTTGGATAAATGGAACCAAAGGAAGATTTCTTTATGGCCTTAGAAGTTGGCAAGGAAAAAAATTGAAAAGAAAAAGGGTTGGAATAGAAAAGTGGGGCTGAACTAAAAGGAGCAACACGTTGGGGCTTTTGAAGCAAAACATTTTGGGCTTTTTAGGCTGTAACAAGTTTTGGGCTGGCCTTTAAAAACGTAGGGCTACAAGAAGACAACAAAAAGGAGGCACTAAAAGAAACAAAAAGGGAGGCGCATAAAAAGAAAAGAGTGCTGAAAAAAAAAAAAAAGTATGTGCTGAACAGAAACAAGAAAAAATGGTGCTGAACAGAAAAGAAAGAAAAAGTGGTGCTGAACAAAAAAGAAAGAAAAGGGGCGCTGAACAGAAACAAGAAAGAGGCGCTGAAGCTGGTAGTGGCTGAAGGAGATTCTTTTGCATTCATTTTTTCCTTCAAATCTTCTTAGAAAAATTATGGTGAATTCGTTTATGTTGAATTTAATTTTTAGCATGAACTAAATTTTCTTTATTCTAGGAAAACGATGTAATCTAGTTCCGAACTATGCTTGTTTTTCTATGTTAATTTGAACAATTTCTTTTCATGTTTGTCTGATTTATTCTAAGCTTATTGCTTCTAATTAATTGGCCATTAATTAGATGATCTTAATCTTGTGATTTGCTATCGAAAGAGGGAATTATAGGATAGATCTTGAATATTTCAGCATAGGTAAATATAGAGATCGAAAGACTTGTATGAACCTATGTAGTATTAAAATCGTTGGTCTTAATGCTTTCTTACTTTATTAAATTGCATACTCTTGTGTAAATTGATGAACAAGAATGTTTCCAATTGACTGTCGAAAGAGGCTTTTGGAAGAGTTTGGAGATTGCTAACAAATAGAGAGAATTAAATTCAATTAGCTAAATGAGTAAAGCATAGTGAGGTATTAGGTGAAATCGATTTCCTAGAAGTTTCTTTCTCATTAAGTTGATTTTCAAGCAACATCTTTCTTTTCCTCTGCGTATCTTTTATTTAAATTGATTTTTATTTTGAATTCCAATTACACAAAAAAAAAAAAAAAAAAACCTTAGTGACTTCTCTAGATAAAATCAAGATTAGCATAATTTTGGTATTTGTCTAAAGTAAGTTACCAATCCCCGAGGATGATACTCTTCTCATAACTTTACTATAAAACTACGATACTGTGCACTTGCAGTTTTGCACCGATCAACAATACCATAGGGCAACCCCCTGTGGAATGTGGTATTTGGCCCTAAAGCCCTCCATACCAACGGGAGAATTTACGAGGTGCTTGAATCTACCTATCTAAGCAAATTAAGGGAAAGTAAGGGAAATGTTTTTGAAAAGGAACGAAAGATTAGAAGGTATGGGAAATGTTTTTGAAAAGGAACGAAAGATTAAAAGGCTGAGGAGGTTGGCCAAGAAAAAAGAACTTACCTACGAAAATGAAAACGTGTGACACTTCAAGAGCTTCTTAAGAGTTGGGAGATTTGGGAAGACTTGAGAGCTTGAGAGTTTGAGAGATCTTAAGAGTTTGCAAATTTGTGAAGTAAAGAAAAAAGCAAACCCACTAGGTGCCTTATATAGGAGGCGGAGTTAAGTGGGAGTTATCTTGCTCAAAAATTCAAGGAGAAATGCCAGCCAAAGGTTGTAGGGGATAGAGCACCGCCTGGAGCAATTAATGGGACATCACGGGCTCAGAAGCGTCAGGAATAGTTAAGTAACACACGAAGCAACATTCTCACATGTGGAAATTAGATAAAAGTGTGTAATTAATTATCCAAAGTCAAAACCCCATTTTTTCTCCTCGGACAAAAGGGAGAAAACCAGAGTTTTGAGGGGCTATTGTAGGGATAAAGGGCCTCAGAACATATGCTAGGCCTTGGGCCTTGTTCAAGGACACCTTGCAGTCCGTTTGCAGTCCAAGGACAGATAAACAGTAATGAGTATGTAAGACTCAGGGTTCCATGAGTGAGCTACGGGTGAGAATGCTGAGGAAGGTAAGCTAAGGAGGAGTATCTCCTCGGGTAAGTGAAACAGAGGTCAGAAAGAGTGTCCTGTCATCCAAGGTGACCTTTCGGGAAATTCTAGTGATAACGATATACGTTATGAACTTACAGGACAATTAGGAGGTGGGAAATATTTGAGGGAAAGCTGCTACCACCATACTGAATGCTCTGCAGCTAACTCTCTAGCCGCATTAATGAGGAAGTGATACTTGAACAGTAGTTTTAAGTCTTACAGGTATTCTTTAGAGACTTCAGGAAGGTGCTAATGTGACAAGGATCAACACCAACAATCTAATCTACACGTGGAGCGTAGAGATGAAGGCAAAGAGATAGTATAAAATTGGAAGAAGGCAATGAGAGTAGGGGATCAGAGAAAGAAGAAAGAAACATTGTAGTAATTAGAACTATATTTGTAACCAACTTCAAGAATATATACATGAACTGATCTCCTTGGACTGTGCCGTGGATAATTTTCCTTAGATAAAACCAGTCCACTTTTACTTTATTATCATCTGAATCTATTATAATTGTTACCCAACTCATTATAACCTAGTTTTCCAACCCACTCTCTACAAATTCATTGTATTGGGCTCATTGGGCCTAGATCCACTTGCTTTTTGGGCTGAGGACACAAATCGCGTCCTTACAACTGTTATTGTCAAAAAAAGTAAAAACTTTGGCATTTAAAAAAAAGAAAAACACACACACACACACATACACATACCAAACACATTTTTTGCATTATGTGTAGTTTTCACATCATTTTAAATAACAATACTTGAACATTGCTACCAAACAGGCCCCAAATCATGCCAAAAATAATCTAGAAAAAGTAGATTTTTAAGAATTATTATTATTTTTCATAATTACATTTTAAATACTTTTTTACAATTAGATTTTTAAGACTTAAATCAAATCCTATTAAGACCAAATTAAGGGTGGGTAGTCCAATGCTACCCATCCTTATATATGAATGAATGCTGCTTCACACTTGTTCAGGTATATTTCTTACACACTATATCCAATAATTTCACACTTGACGTCCAGCTTTTTAAGAATATCATATTCTACTCATGATTTTGATGATGTGTACATAGTGTATAGATTAGAGTGTGAGATATGCAATGTCTTTTCTTTAAGGAGTTGAGGAAGATAGAAGAAAAAAGTATATTATTGGTCTCTGAAGTTTACCTTGTGAGCACAATTGGTCTCTTAAATTTCAAGTGAGCTTTGTTAGTCCCTGAAGTTTAAAAAATGAACATTATTGGTCATTCTATTAACTTCCATTAGCTTTCTTACTTATGTGTCTAATGTAACTGATGTGCAACGAAAATTCGCTAAGTCATCTCCCGTCCATATGCGTCGTCCAAATAATAGACATGAGGTATATCTTTGCCAACTCGTCTGTCTGTCCTTAAGGACAAACGAGCTCACTATCGTTCGTCTGTCCTTGAGGATAGACGGGCTTTCTACCGTTCGTCCTTCCATAAAGGATAGACGAGCTTGCTACCATCCCCTCGTTCATAAAGGGCAAGGGAGGTTACTACGTCTCCGCCGAGCGGAAGAACGTACCGTCACTATACAAGCCCAACCGTTGTGAAATACAAACTCCTACATCAGTTACGGAAGTTACTTCCGAGTCTGTTGGATTCCTCAACTGTGGGAACGGTTACCAAACAAGTAACCGCTTCCCGCATACTATATAAGCACACGCCAATGAAAGAGTAAGGCATTCTGTTTTTGAGAAACTGAGTTTACATTTCTTAGTGAGAGACTAACTTCACCATCGGAGGGTTCTTGGCCGGCTTCCATCGGTCTCCTCTAAGTTTTTTACTTGTTTTCTCAGGATCCAGTCACAAGTTTATCAAAGCCTGGCATTTTCAGTCCACTGATATCCCAGAGTTCATCAGTTGGCGCCGTCTGTGGGAAAGAATAACGTTTGAAATCCATTGTTGGATTCTGCGATTTCTTTCTTGGACATAAGGGCTGAAATGGTCCGGACAAGATCAAGGGCTACCAGTCCAGGCCCTCAAGAAAGCAGAGGCGACCGTCAATCGGTGCCTACCGTACAACTGCCTTCCGTCCAACACGTGCAATCCATGGCTGCTACTATGGCAGAATTGACCCGCCAGAACCAGGAGTTGGTTAGAGAACTTAACATGAGGAGGCAGCATCGCGATGAGAATGTTGGAAGACAGGCCCAGAGCCAAGATGAGAGGAATGTCGAGTTTGAAAATCAGTCAAGGGGTACCCCTTCAAGGAGGATGCCTCACTTGGAAAGGGAGATGGACCAAATGAGAAGAACTATGGATGAGATGAAGGAAAATATGAAGAGGACCAACCCTGTAGAGGACTTGGTTCACAGGACTGACTCCCCTTTTGTGCCTCCTATCAATGCTCACCCTTTGCCACCGAAGTTCAAGATGCCTTCCTTGGATTCATATGATGGGACGTGAGATCCATTTGACCACATTGCCACATTCAAAACTACTATGCATCTTTAAGGGGTTCCGGATGAGATAATGTGCAGAGCTTTCCCCACTACCCTTAAAGGACCCGCATGAGTGTGGTTCAGCAAAATACCTCCAAGCACGGTAACGTCCTTCGAAGAATTAAGCAAATTGTTTGTTAACAACTTCATCGGAGGACAGAGGCACAAGCATTCCTCGTCTAGTTTACTGACCATAGAACAAAGGGAGAACGAAAGTTTGCGGTCGTTCATTACGCGGTTCAATAAGGAAGCTTTAGCAGTGGACGAGATGGATGACAAGCTCCTCCTGGCGGCTTTCCACAACGGGGTTCACTCTGACTTGTTCATCCACAAGCTATATGAGCAAGAGCCTCAGACCATGGCCGAACTCGTCCACTCAGCCCAAAATTTCATGAATGCGGAGGATGCTATCATAACCAAGAAGAGGAAGAGAATTGAGAAAATGGAAGCTAACCCCACTCGCCACTCAGAACAAGGTCCTCGTCTTAAGAAAGGACGAACAGAAGACAAAAAGGATCGTGACAGGAAGGTAGGCCCCTCAGCACGAAGTCAGCAGTATACGCCATTGAACATGCCACTTGATCAAGTCTTAATGCAAGTCAAGGACGATCCTTCCTTGAAGTGGCCAGAAAAAATGAAGGGAGATCCAAATAAGCGCAATAGAAACAAGTATTGTCGCTTCCATAGAGACCATGGGCATGATACGGACGAATGTTTTGATCTAAAGCAGCAGATTGAGAATCTTATAAGACAGGGGAAGCTAAGAAGTTTCCTAGGACGAGACCACAAGGATGAAAAACTCAAGGGAAAAGCTGAAGAGTCATCACGGCCACCTCTCGGAGAAATCAGAGTTATTGTCGGAGGGAGCTCTGCAGTTCAGTCGTCCAGGTCCAGGAAAACATACCTGAAGGTGGTGCAGAGCGTCCAACTCTCTGGACGACCACCTAGAGATAGGGATACGGACGAACAGGCAATCACATTCACCGAAGAAGAAGCTGAAAGAATCCACCATCCTCATGACGATGCTATTGTCATTACCTTACTCATCGCTGACTACACAACCAGAAGGGTACTCGTTGATAATGGAAGTTCGGCAGATATCCTGTATCTTCCAGCTTTTCAGCAGATGAAGTTAGGACGAGACCGTCTTTGTCTGGTGAATTCTCCGTTAGTAGGTTTTGGTGGAGCGAAGGTGCAGCCGGTGGGTACTGTTACATTACCAGTGGTAGTTGGGGCATATCCACAGCAAGTCACCAAGGACGTGAGTTTCCTGGTAGTAGACTGTTCGTCCTCCTATAATGCCATAATTGGGAGGCCAACTTTGAATAGTTGGAAGGCAGTTACGTCCACCTATCAGTCAAGTTCCCAACGGACTATGGAGTAGGACAAGTGCAAGGAGATCAACTGGCAGCGAGAGAGTGTTACTTGGCTATGTTGGCCACAGACGAGCAAGTGCAGACCATGACTATTGAAGAAAAAAGGGTCGTGGTAGAACCAATTGAAGTGTTGAAAGATGTTCCCTTAGACGAAAGAAACCCTGAGAGATGTACCAGGGTGGGGGCAGATCTAGAAGGAGGAATTAAGGAAAACCTTGTCCAGTTTTTGAGGAAGAACATAGATGTGTTTGCTTGGAATCATGAGGATATGCCTAGAATAGATCCTAAAGTCATCACCCATCGCCTGAACGTATGTCCATCCTCGAAGCCAATACGACAAAAGAAAAGGATGTTTGCTCCTGAGAGAGAAAATGCTATTAAAGACGAGGTTCAAAAATTGATGGCAGCGAAGTTTATCCGAGAGGTGTACTATCCAGATTGGTTGGCCAACGTAGTGATGATGAAAAAGGCGAACGGCAAGTGAAGGATGTGTGTGGATTTTACTGATTTGAACAAGGCTTGCCTAAAAGATAGCTATCCATTACCACGCATTGATCAGCTGGTGGACTCAACCGCGGGCCATAAACTGCTTAGTTTTATGGACGCTTTCTCAGGATACAACCAGATACGGATGGACGAGGTTGACCAAGAGAAGACCTCATTTGTTACTAGCCAGGGCTTGTTCTGTTATGAAGTAATGCCCTTCGGCTTGAAAAATGCTGGAGCAACGTATCAACGACTGGTCAATCACATGTTCCGTCCTCAGATTGGGCGAAATGTCGAAGTGTATGTGGATGATATGTTAGTGAAAAGTTTGGAAGAGTGTAAACATCTAGACGACTTACAAGAAACCTTCAACACACTTAAGCGATACAGTATGAAGTTGAACCCCAGCAAATGTGCTTTCGGAGTAGCATCGAGAAAATTTCTTGGATTCATGGTCTCACACAGGGGGATCGAGGCAAACCCGGAAAAGATCAAGGCAATCCTAGAAATGAAGCCCCCGCAGAATATTAAAGAAGTTCAATCCCTCACTGGGCGAGTGGCCGCCCTCAACAGGTTTGTCTCCAAAGCTACTGACAAGTGTTTGCCATTTTTCAAGGTTCTAAAGAAAGCATTCGAATGGATGGACGAGTGCCAAAGAGCCTTCCAAGATTTGAAGACATATCTTGTCACGCCCCTGTTGCTAAGTCCGTCCATGGTAAGAGAGGAACTGTTTTTATACCTGGCGGTGACCCCACATTCTGTGAGCTCAGCACTGATAAGAGAGGAAGCAAAAATGCAAAAGCCAGTGTACTACACCAGTAGGGCATTGAGGGGGGCGGAAGGTCGATATCCGCTAATAGAAAAGCTGGCCTTCGTGCTCATCACGGCTTCCAGGAAGTTAAGACACTACTTCCAAGCCCATGTAATCAATGTTATGACAGATCACCCACTTAAGAAAGCTATGAACAAGTTGGAAGCCGCAGGACGTCTGATCCAATGGGCAGTCGAACTCAGCGAGTTTGATATCCGGTACCAACCAAGACATGCTATTAAGGCTCAAGCCCTGGCAGATTTTATTGCGGAGTTCACACCAAGATGCGATGATGAAGTGCAGGAGGATAAAAGGTGGGTGGTCCATGTAGATGGCTCGTCCACACAGAATGCAGGAGGAGTAGGGGTGGTTTTGCAATCCCCTGAAGGAGACAAGTTGAAGCATAGAGTCCATCTACAATATCGACCAACTAACAATGAGGTGGAGTATGAAGCTCTGCTTAAAGGGCTAGAATTGGCTAAGTCTGTAGAAGCGGAGTCAGTTCTCGTCCTGGGAGACTCTTCGTTGGTAATGGGCCAAATAAATGGGACATATGAGACGAAAGAAGAACGAATGAAAAAGTACTTGGAGAAGGTATTACAGCTCGTGAAAAAATTCAAGAAAGCTAACTTCATTCAAATCCCGAGGGAAGAGAATGCGGAAGCAGATACCTTAGCGAAGGAAGCCTCAGCAACCAGAACAACCGATGAGTATGATGAAATTCAGTACGTCCCGAGTGTAGATTTCCCGGAAGTGCAGCAAATAGGGAATGAAGAAAATTGGATGACCCCAATCGTCTTTTATCTGAAGGACGGGAGACTTCCAGAAACAAGAGACGAAGCTAAAAAGCTCAGGATAAAAGCTGCCAGGTACGTCCTTATGGACGAAGTTCTTTATAAGAGGGGCTTTTCTCAACCTTATCTTAGGTGTCTGGCCCCAGAGGAGGCGAACTATGTGCTGAGGGAAGTTCATGAAGGAGCTTGTGGAAACCATTCGGGAGCCAGAACACTCATCCACAAGGTCGTCCATGCAGGGTACTATTGGCCAACTGTCCAAGCGGATTCAAAAGCTTATGTCAAGGCATGTGACAAATGCCAACGATTCAGCAATATCACCAGGCAACCATCAGAGTATCTCACCCCAATGATGGCCCCGTGGCCTTTTGCTCAATGGGGCCTAGACATCCTAGGTCCTTTTCCACTTGGTACTAGACAAATGAAATTTTTGGTGGTAGGGATTGACTACTTCACGAAGTGGGTGGAAGCAGAACCCTTGGCAAGCATTACCCAGCAGAATGTAAAGAACTTCGTCTGGAAAAATATACTATGCAGGTTTGGAGTCCCCAAGGTACTAATATCCGATAATGGGTGGCAATTTGACAATAACCTTTTTAGGGACTTTTGTCAACACTTCGGAATCCACAATCACTACTCCTCTCCCGCCCATCCACAAGCAAACGGTCAGGCTGAGGTTACAAACCGATCCTTACTGAAAATCATCAAGACTCGTCTTGAGGGGGCAAAGGGAATATGGCCAGATGAGTTACCTGGTGTCCTATGGGCATACAAGACGACGGTGAGGACCCCTACAGGGGAAACCCCTTTTAACCTAGCCTATGGGAGCGAACCAGTTATACCTGCGGAAGTGCACATGGCCACTTATAGGGTGATATCATATCACGACAAGGATAATGAGGAGCAACTCCGTCTGAACCTCGATCTTATAGACGAAGTGAGGTCAGAAGCAGAGCACAAAGCAGCGAAGTACAAGAACCTCATGGCTAGGCAATATGATGCAATGGTGAAACCAAGGCGCTTCAACATAGGAGATCTCGTCCTGAGAAAGGTCTCCTTGGCAACCAAAAATCCAGCTTATGGGAAATTAAGCCCCAATTGGGAGGGACCCTATAGAGTCATCAACTTTAAAAGACAAGGATCCTATTATTTGGAGGCCCTGGACGGGAGAAAGCTAGAACATCCTTGGAACGTGGAGCACCTGAGGAAGTACTACCAGTAAGAATGAGCCAGAACGAGTATCACTGTGGACGAGCTTGGAGCTTGCTACTCTTTATATTCTACTTATGTTTAGTTATATGTTTGATATTGTTGCTTTGCTATTTATGTTGTGGTTTTTTAATATAATTCTGGACGAAGCTATGAAGTTAACTAAATAAAAGGCACAAGCATGTATGTGCCCTATCTGTAAACGATATGTGTAATGTACAAAATGTTTTGTGTGAAATTCGAACTCCATGCTACTCTCGTTCAAAGCTAACCTACAAGGTGGCTAGGAACGAAATATTTTAACTGTCAATGAGACGGATAAATTCTCTGGACGCGGAGATGTAACGTCTAAAGCTTTCCTGAAGGTAAAGCAAGATCAAGGCACCCTATCCTAATCAAAGGATGAGGTAGAGCCTATAATAAGCCCAGAATATTCGTCCATGAGGGTAAAGCAAAGATGAGGTAACCTTGTCTTGATCAAAGGACGAGGGAGAACCCAACTTGGCAAACTCGTCTATACAAGGCAAAATGTGCGTCCAAGCCTTAAAACAATTAGGACAAAGGACGAGGCATAATGCACATCCAGACCCTAAACAGTAAGGCCCATAGACGAGGTTTTTAGACAGTCCCGTACATGGATGAGCAAGGTCCGTAAATCTGTGGACGATTAGGGTGCAGAAGAAATTCTAGTCTAAGGATGAGAAATAACCATTGAAGTTTTAATAGATGGTTTAAACACACCAAACATGGACGAGTAAAGTATGAAACCATGCATACAAAATGAAAAATCTCGTCCATACATAAAAGAAATAAAATCCACCAACTGTTTGAAGGGCGGACAACCAACGTCCAAACACCCTTGTGAAGAACTAGTTTCAATACCTCGTCCTAAAAACTATTGGACGAGTTTAGTGTACTTGAATTACATCAAAAGATCCCAAAACAAAGGATCAGACAAAAAAACTTATTCTTAAGCAGGTGGGGCAGTGAGTGGCTGGGTGGAGGCATCGTCTTCAATATTCACGTCCTCAAAGCTGGTTTGGAGAAGAGAGCTGGTAGCAGCGTTCAAATTAAGTTTGATAGAGCTGAAGTCCACCTCAGGGAAGTTTTCAACAGCGTCCATCCTGAAATCTTCAAAACCCGCTACATAGTTGTGGTCCAGTAAGTCTGTGAATTCCTTGGACGCTTTGAACTCCGCAATGGCATCGTCCTTAGCCTTGGAGAGGGAAGTACTCAGCTCGTCATTCTTCGCTTTAAGGTGGTCAAGACGAGAATCTTTCTCCACCACAGCGGCCTTCAACTCTGTGATCAAATTTAGCTGCTCCGCTTCCTTCTCCTTAGCTTCAGTAACAACCCTAGCCCATTTCTTACTCTCGTCCCTCACGCTTTTTAGGGTCGTCTCTAGCAAAATTCTCGTCTTGTCCAACTCAGTGGCTTGCCTAGACGCTGCGATGAACTTGGACATGGCCTACAAAAGAAAATTGCTTGGTTAAGACGCCCAAAAGATAGTGAAATAATAAAGGCAAGATGAAAGGAAATTTACCTTAAAAAGATCATGAACACCAGAATGTTCAAAATCTTTTAAAGACATATCATAACAAGCATGTATATCCTCGTCCTTCACAGCTTCTTGAAAACGTTGCCAAGCCAAATCTTCGTTTTCAACTATGTTCGAAGATACCCTCGGCGGGGGCTGAGACAAGACAGACGTAGTCGTCCTAGGAGGGGTCTTGGACGAGGTCATCTCCACAGGTAGAGATACGTCCACATCAATCGTTTGGACAGAGAGACTGGGCTGAGGCAGGATAGGCTTGGCCACCTTAGATGATGACTGTTTCACCCTTTTGTCACGACGACTGGGAAGGCTACCTAAGTCTAAATTCCTAGGTAGGGACTTCCTTTTGTCTCCACAAGACGGACGAGTCTGAGGTACAGTGTTAGGACGAGCGTCTCCAGCCTCAGGACAATCCCCCTCGCCAGTAACCTCTTTTCCCTTGTTAACTTTCATTGTTGCCATTCCTAAATAAAAAAAGGGGTTTTGTTTTAGAGCTAACATAAAAAGATAGGGTAAAAGACGTCCTGAGATAGAGGCCTTACTTCTCCTTACTGTTATCTCGTGCGCGAGTGCTTCGTCAGAAGGATTGGGACCAAATCCCCACTTGGCAAGTTGTCTAAGTGTCACTAGGGAGTGGAAACTCCTATCTGCGTATAGACGAGCTCTGTGGACGCGATCACGATGAAACTTGCTAAGGGAAGGACGCCCAACAGCTGTAAAGAAGTGAGTTAGAATACAAAAAATAATAATAAAAAAAAAAAAAAAAAAAAAAAAAAAAAAAAAAAAACTTACCTTGAGGACGAAGGTTCCCTAGGTCCCCAGTATAACAACCAAAAGTGTCCCGTCCAATGTCTGAAGGGTTTCCAGCCCAATTCCCGGAGACGAAGAAAAACTCCGTCTTCCACTTTCTGTCAGACGAGGGTAGGGACCTAATCATTCTACAATCTTTGCCCCTGGCAGTAAACTGGTAAAAGCCAAGGGATTGATGAATTTCGGAGGGTTTATAACAATAGAGGAACTCGTCCACTGTAAGAGGACGGTCCCCCCCAAACACCTCTCTCCATAGGACTTGCATAGAGATGACCAATCTCCATGCGTTGGGATTAAACTGGCATACCCCCAAACCTAACCTAACTAGTAATTCCCTAATGAAAGCGTTTAAAGGAAATCTCAAACCCCCCAAAAGATAGGCCTCGTAGACGCCTATCCCAAAACGAGGATCACAACACCATTCTCCACGGACGGGCAACCTGGGGTTGAGCTCGTCTGGGATCTGGTACCATGCCCTCAGATTATCTAACCTTTGTTCGTCTGTTTTAGAAGGTATGTCTATTGCACAGCTATATACGGTAACCTCCTCCTCGTCCAAAGGAATAGACGGAGGGACGGACGAGGAAACCCTGGACGAGGTACCTGCCTGGGACCCTGAGGCCTTCCTAATTTCTTGTTGTATAGCCTCTAAGGGAAACCCAGGGACGCCGGAAACATATTCCTCGTCCGTAGAGTTCCCCCCATCACTACTACTAGAACCACTAGAACTAGTATTGGACTCGGATTGGTACTCGTCTATGGCCTTTTCTAGACTATCGCTAGACGACATTTTTTTAGAAAAGATCAAAAAAACCTAAAAGACAAGAGAAGAGGGAATACCTGGCTCTAAGACGAAGGAAGGCTACGGACGCGAGAAAATTCCTAGACGAGGCTCTAGACGAGGAATGTCAAAGAACGAAAATCTTAGAAATGCAGAGGGCAACGGAGGAATTCCTCTATTTATAGGAAATTGACCTGGGCATACAAAACGACACAACCAATCAGGAAGCGCCATGTGGCATTCATCTCGAAAAATGAACCGATGAGACTTGTCACCAATGAGAATGTGACACGTGGCATCTCGACGTATGGGCTTTCTAGGTACAACGCTTGGTTGTTCACCTCCTTAGACGACCCATATGAACGAGGGGGCAACTGATGTGTAACGAAAATTCGCTAAGTCATCTCCCGTCCATATGCGTCGTCCAAATAATAGACATGAGGTATATCTTTGCCAACTCGTCCGTCTGTCCTTAAGGACAGACGAGCTCACTATCGTCCGTCTGTCCTTGAGGATAGACGGGCTTTCTACCGTTCGTCCGTCCATAAAGGACGGACGAGCTTGCTACCATCCCCTCGTTCATAAAGGGCAAGGGAGGTTACTACGTCTCCGCCGAGCAGAAGAACGTACCGTCACCATACAAGCCCAACCATTGTGAAATACAAACTCCTACGTCAGTTACGAAAGTTACTTTCGAGTCTGTTGGATTCCTCAACTGTGGGAACGGTTACCAAACAAGTAACCGCTTCCCGCATACTATATAAGCACACGCCAATGAAAGAGTAAGGCATTCTGTTTTTGAGAAACTGAGTTTACATTTCTTAGTGAGAGACTAACTTCACCATCGGAGGGTTCTTCGCCGGCTTCCACCAGTCTCCTCTAAGTTTTTTACTTGTTTTCTCAGGATCCAGTCACAAGTTTATCAAAGCCCGGCATTTTCAGTCCACTGATATCCCAGAGTTCATCAGTAACAATAACATGTCAACTTTTAAGTGATGGATCATATTTTAATTATAAAAAAATTACATATGACCACCAACTTACAATCTGAGTTGTCAGAAAAGTTTTAACAAATTAGACTTATTCTAATTCCCAAACAACTCAAATCCTTTTCAC
Source organism: Quercus lobata (assembly GCF_001633185.2). NCBI lineage: Eukaryota > Viridiplantae > Streptophyta > Magnoliopsida > Fagales > Fagaceae > Quercus > Quercus lobata. Next base: position 6,632,309 of record NC_044905.1, on the reverse strand, counting down.
CAGAACCTCAACCACGGCCTCCATTGCAATACCAACAACCAAGCCATAATTGTTGCAAATCATCTTGAAATGAAAATCTCACTCTAGTCTCTAGAAGGGCAACAAATATTGACAAATCTCAAATGTATCAAGAAGAAAATTCTATTTAGGTGTTGACTCCAAGTCTTAAATGTGTCTAGAAGAAAATTGCTTTGCTTATTCTATTTATTTATTTATTTTTACCAGCTATTTGTAAAGATCCAGTTAGACTCTTTCAATTATACATGCCTATGGAATCTGTTAGGACATATGTGATTCACTTGTTAAAAACATATGCCACTATTTTATGTAATTGGCTAATCCTTTTACAAAACGCACTTTACTTATAATTGGGTAAATCTAGGATGTGTTTAATACTTTAAGAAATTGCGTTTTAAGATCAAGTGTTAAAGCCATGCAAGTCTGTCCAAGAAACAAGCTGAAGAAGTGTTGTTCATTAAAACTCAACAGCTAGCTATCTATCGAGACTTGTAGAGCTGTTCAACCTCGTGACTCAACAATAGCTCAACAAATAGGGTATTTGTCGAGGTTTATGAAAAACTGAATTTCAGTTCTGTTTTGACTCTAATTTGTGATTATATGTTTGGGCCTTCTTTTCTCACAAACCTAGACATATAAAAGGATTATTTTAAAGGCCATCAAAATGTACACAAGTTGCACAAGTGTTGAGCAAAGTTTGTTTAAGCAAATTGTGACCAGAGACACAGTTTTGCGTTAGCTCATCATTCTTGTGAAGAAGTTGCTGTGTTTGTACACCATAGGTTTTTGTGACCAAGCATCTTCTTGATCTTCATCGTTGGGATGAACTAAAAAACTTTACAGCCAACATCATTCTCTAGTTGGTGATTGAAGTTGCATACAGGGATTCGCGCAATTAGTTAGTCATGTACTAGGAGTCGTGCATCAAAAGGAGAAATTGTCACTACAGAACAAGTCCAATTGGGTATTGCGGTAAGGGTTCAACTATAAGTTAGTATAAGGTACTGAGATTCCTTTACTTATAACCGCTTGTTATGATAATAATGGAATTTCGGGAGTGGTGACCTTAAAATCACCAGGTGGAGTTTTTACCGTATTGGTTTTCCCATTCGTAAATAAATCACCATGTTAAATTTATTTTCCACTGCATACTTAGTATATTGGTGATTTGTTTGTACTACCACGCGTTTGCATGTTAATTAACTTAATTAATTCACTTGACTAAATTAATTGGTTATTTATCACATTGGGTAAATTTGTTTTTGGCTTATCAAGTGTTATCAGAGTAGGCACACACTAATTAGGTTTTAATCTTTATTGTGTTGATCCATTGACCCCTGTTTGTCATGGATAGAGGACAGTCTTTAATCATACTTCCTTTATTTGATGGCATTAACTATGCATACTAGAAAGTACGCATGAGAGCTTTCTTGTAGTTTCTAGATGATAAGATGTGGCAAGCTGTTGAGATAGGCTGGACCAAGCCAAAGGAAGCGACGACCGACTGGGATGAAGCCAAGATTCAAGGCAGTGAACTTCAATAGTAAAGCATTGAATGCTTTGTTCAGTGCAGTCACTAATGAGGAATTCAAGAAGATATCTTCCACTAAAACTGCAAAAGAAGCATGGACCATCCTCCAGACAACCTATGAATGAACTAAGGCTGTCAAGGATTCGGAGCTTTAGAGGCTCACTACAAGCTTTGAAGAGATTAAGATGAAGGAGGATGAGTCGTTCGATGAGTTCTATGCCAAGCTTAAGGACATAGTGAACTCAACTTTCAATCTTGGGGAAACCATTCTTGAACTCAAGATTATGAGAAAGGTACTCAGATATCTACTTGAGAGATTCTATGCCAAGATTACAGTGATTGAGGAATCAAAGGACATTGCCAAGATTCCTTTGACAAAGCTGGTTGGTAATCTGCAGATTTACAAGCTAGGGTTAACAAGGATTGGTAAGTCGGGCAAGAGCAAGAGCATGGCTTTGAAGGCCAAGAGCAGTGACACAAATGAGTCTTTAGAAGATGAAGATTTTAAGATGAAGTCCTACATCACTAGGAAATTCAAGAAGTTCATGAAGAATGCCAATGGGAAGGGCTTCGACAAGAACGGTAGGCAATCTAGCTCTTCTCAGTTCAAGAGTCAAGACAAAGGGAAGAAGGATGCTAAGGATGGCGGTCAGTACACTATTCCCACAGGACCTAAGTGCTTTGGGTGTCAAGGCTTCAGTTACATGAAACAGGAGTGTCTTACATATCTCAAGAGCATTGGGAAGAGCAAGGCACTAGCAGTTACTTTGAGCGACACTGAGCCTGAGGATGATTTCGACAATGAGGATGACGGAATCTTGAATGCCTTCACTGCCACTATCAATCCTACTAAGGGGATTGTTTAAGATGTGGATAAAGAAGAGGAATTGGTGGAGTCCAAGTTTGAGAAGATGGATGATTAAGATGATATCCATACAACCTATGAAAAATTATACAAGCTTTTTGAAAAACATGAGAAACTTTATAGGCTGACCACTAAGAAGCTCAGTGATGTGGAACTTGATTGTGAAGAGTTTTCCACAAAGTTTGATGAAGCTAATCAGACTATTGGAACACTGAGGTTCGAGAACAATTTCTTGGCTGAGAAGACCAAGAAGCTTGAAGCGGAGCTGTTTCAAGTCAGAGCTCAATTGGAAAGGATTTCAAGTGCAAAGCTTGATAAGATGCTCAGTCTTCAGAAATCTGCTTCTGATCGAATAGGTTTAGGATATGGTTTCTCTTCTTCTAATATTGCTTCTACTAGTACTACTGTTTTTGTTCCTCCTAGTAATAATGTTTTGAGAAAAATGATGTTAAAACTAATATAGCTAGTGATAACATAGACAAAGGTAATCTATCTTAGGAGAACCCCCTAAGTAAGATAAGAAGGAAGCTAAAAACCCTAGGGCTAAAAAGGCTAATTCTCAAAAGCCTAAATGGAAGAAACGGCATCTCTGTCATCATTGTAGAGTTGCCAGTCATACTAGACCAAATTGCTATAAGTGGTTAGCCACTTAACAGAGCAACGGCATGATCACATTTGGAAGCCAGAATCAGCTTCAATCCTCTCTTGCTCCCCTTGGAGATCTTATCAAAGCCCTTATGTTCCTCTCGAACCTTAATGGTTTCAATTCTTCCCCCTCACTGCCGGTTCAGGGGTTCACTCAAAGGAAAGGTTCTTCCAAGGCGTGGAAGGAAAAGGGCTCCAAGTGATTCTCACTTTCTTCTCTCTCCATGTGTTTCTGTTTTTGCATAACTTGTGTATTTTTCTTTTATTTTGAGTCAGTCTAGTTTTTTTTTTGCTTTGCTTTGTTTAACATGTTTTTATTTGCTTTCAGTTTTCTTTATTTTGTTTTTGATATAAAAATAAAATAAATTGAAAAAGTAAGAAAAATACAAAAACAGTGTGTGTTATGTGTACATTGGTACTTGTGTACATTGGATGACCATTGAAACAAAGTTTTCTAAACTTTGTATCTCTTGTACCTTAGATGAGCATCTCTATGCACAACTAAGCAAGTGAGTTTTGTGGCTCATGTTTGTGATGAGAAAGATTAAGTAATCTCTCGTACTTAACACTCGTATCACTCTTTTTGATGGGAAAGACTAGAAAATCCTAAGAGAAATGTATAAATAACCATCTCACCACTGTTGCCTGCCAATCATGAAATGACATTTGTGTGCTTCGGCATAGCAAAATTGGAATGTTAAATGCTTAACATAATTGGGTATTTCTTCTCTTTCTCTTATATGTCCATGCATGATTTGCTTAAAAAGCAAAAAGATCAAAATACTTTAAATATGATTGTAAGCGTGTATTCTAGGAGATGTGGAAGTTATAGGATGTACCTCAAAGGTAATAGTCCCCATCAAACAGTTATGATTGTGTGTGAGTTAAAGTGTTTACTCATATCTCAAATCGTTATAATATGTATACACTTATGCAATCTTGCGATGTTTTGCACACACAACACACAATATTCTTTACTACTCTTGATACATGTGTAGGTACAATGTGATTTGGCTATCACAAGGTTTACATGTGTTAATGTATGCTAACTAAACTATCTTGACTTGTTTTTAAAATATAAAATTGGTTAGACTTGTTTAGTGTGTGTGTGTGTGTGTGTGTGTTTTAGGATCCATGTGCTTAAAAATTGTTATTGAGAGATGTTTTTGAGAGTTTAAAATGTTGATTGGATCATTGGTTGAGTTGCATGCTTGATTGCATTCATATCTGTGTTTTTCTCTTCTTGAAAAACTGTTTTTAAGCAATCTCGACACCTCCTCGACACTTGGCTATTTGTCGAGCTCTTAAGTTGTTTCTTATCGTAATCTCGAAACTTCCTCGATAGCTAGGTGGATCGATCGAGAAAGTTCTTGGATCCTCGATAGCTTCTCGACAGCTGGTGGATCGATCAAGCTTCTTTTTTTGTGTCTTTGCCTTGTTCCTCGACACCTTCTCGATAGTTGCATCTGTTGACGTTGTTTTTCTCGACACCTTCCTCCACAGATGGCTTGACACCTCTCGACACCTCTATCTGTCAAGATTTATTAACCTTCTATATAAAGGTCCAGCACGATTCGGTTCTCATTTCTTTCGATCTTTCTCTCGATAGCTTCGTGTTCTCTCATCTCTAACCTCTCTCACTCACTCCAAATCTCTCATTTACATGCATTTTCATGTTTTGAAACCTAAGTTTTGGGGTTTTTGAAAATTTTGGGGTTTTTCAAAATTGATAAGTTATTTTTTGAAATTTTGGGATGAGTTTTTGCTTAAATAAGTTTAAAACCTCATGCATCACATCACATGCATTATAACTATATTTTCATGCATTTAGATGTGTGTTATAATATATGTTAAACTGATTGTGTGCTGGTAGGTTTGGATATAGGCTAAGCCTATGATGCAATTTTTTTTGCATATCATATGTTCATGCATTCCCCATGCATATGTACTCTCTTTTCAATATACTTGTTATATTTGAATTTCTTTGGGACTTTTCTAATTGTCTCTTTCTCTCCCTCTCTTTTCTGTTTATGTTAGTCATGTCTATGGTACCTAAGCGTAAGTCATCTTCGTCCTAGAACCCTTTGCGTTCTAGGACATCGTCTTTGTCTTCTGATCCTACTCCTTCTCATATTGGGTTCCATGATGAGGATGCCCGAAAGGACTTCTCAGATAACTTTTCTCGAAGAGGTGTTCATTCGAAACGCCAAGTCATTTTGGCGGACTTCGCTGACATTGATTTACCCAATGTCATTAACAGTTGGGGTTGGGAGTCACTGTGTGACGTCCGAGTCACTATGTGATGTCCCGATCACATGTCCATCTATGTTGATTCAGGAGTTTTACTCCAATATGCATGAATTCGATTATTTAGTACCTCTCTTTTCTACTCATGTTTGAGGTACACATATTGTTGTCACACCGCAGCTTGTTGCGGATGTGCTCCGAGTTCCAAGGTTAGAGCATCCTGACTACCTCGGATGTGAGCGTCTGAGGACTGTGTCCAAAGACGAGATGATCTCTGCTTTCTGCGAGCGCCCTTCTGAATGGGGTGATCGTCAGTTTACACCATGTAAGGCCTTTGCTAAAGGTCCTAGATTCATAAACATGGTGATGACTTTTGTTTTGCACACACTCTCTCACTATAACTCTATCACAGAGCCTCGTGCTTGATTTTTGTTGTCTCTTCTTGAGCATCTTACTATAGATTTTCCTTCACATTTCATTCTTTCTCTTATAGATGTGTATAGGGATACGACTACCCATGATAAGCTCATCTTCCCTTCGGCTATCACGCGGATTCTATGCCAATTTTCTGTTCCTTTTCCCTCTTCTGACCATTTTTCTGTCATGTGTGCCATAGACGTCGCTACTGTTAAACGTAGCGAGCCGCAATTTAGGTCACGACAGTTGGATTTAGTAGCTCCTCCCTCCCGTTCAACTTCATCTCGTTCTGCTCCATCCACATCCGCTCCCTCTTCTTCTACGAGTGATGTGTCACTCGGAGACATCATGGCACAGCTGTTGTGCATGGATGCTTGTCTTGATACACTCTCTACAAAGTTGTAAGATTGAATTTTATCAACCATCTTGTTGGCTTTATTCCGTGCCAAATTTGCTTGTATTTTAGCAATTAGTAACCCTGTATTTTGGTGGGAATTATGTAAGGGTAGTGAGTGAGAGAGTGTGAAGAAATGCTGAAAATTGTGCAAGGATGCAGAGACTCGTGGCTGACTCGCGACTGGTAAGCCACCAAAGCTGGCACATGTGCGAAGCATGCAGGGGAGCTGAAGAGTCATGCCAGCTGTTGCACTACAAGACAAAAGTCCCAGGCTAGCCAGGCTATTAGCTCGCGACTTGAACTCGTGACTCAGTCTAGTCGCGAGGCCAAGTCGCCAGACCACCTTGTTAAGGAAAAACTGACTCTTCGCATTCCTTTCTCACCCCACTATATATAGACCTTTATACCCACAAAATAAAGAGAACTTCTAGAGAAAATTTTGAGAGAGAAACCCTAGAGAAAAACAAGATTGATTCATCCATAATCTTCACATAGAGACTTTTCAAATTCCTCTTCTCTCTTCCTCTCCATTGTTACATCCTTGAGAGGAACATTACCAAAATCTTTTCTCACCATACCTATATTTGTGAGAAGGCCATTTGGTGCTTTGGGAAGCAATTAAGAAGGGACCAATTTCATATTGGTTGATGCAATGGTCAAGTAGCGAAATCCGGTAAGTTAAAGAAGAAATAGGTTCGGCGTAACCTCGTTGGAGTAGGAGCTTGGAGGGTCTTCTACTGTTCATGTATCCCAACTACATTCTTTAGTGGATTATTTACCGCTTAGAGGGTGGCAGAGAGATTTTACGCTGAGGGCTTCGGTTTCCTCTTCTATACATCGTTGTGTTGTCCTTGTGTTTGCATCTCTCTTCCCTTAATCTTTGCCATTTAATTTCTGCTATGGATGTGTTTTTATTTGGTTTAGATTATTTATCAATTATGTATTAAGCTTATGTTCATATTCCGCACATTAATTGTTTGATATTAAGCTTGAATTGGTAATTTGTTAATTGGTGGTTTAAACATTCATAGTGTTTTATACACTAATTGAACTTTCAAAAGTTGTATCAGGTGAACATTCGTGTCAGTTGTATTGCACGGCGGTAGGCGATCATGGGTGGCTTTGCTCCTGAGGCTTCTCCTCCACCACCTTCTCCAGTGGCTTCTGATTTTGAGGATGAGGATGATGATGATGGTGATGATGATGATGCTTCTAATGATGATGATGATGGAGATGATAGCTCTACCGATGAGATGTCTACTTGAAACTCTTACCCTTTGTCACTTGTGACAAAAAAGGGAAGTAGTTTTAGATTGGATATGAGAGTAGTCATTCTTAGGAGGAAAGTTAGTGTAGGATTTTTTTGTTAGGGGGAGTTTGATATTTTTGAGGGATATAGTGAGGATTACATGTATCTTTTTCTTTTCTTTATTTTTAGATACATTTATTCTTGTACATGGGTCTTGTGATCATTATTAACATACATTGTACTTATTTTCTTTATATATGCTGATGTATGTTTCTTTCACCTACCCTTGCATGTGTTGTTTCTTTTCTTTCTTTATACACATGGTTTTTATTACTTGTATGCAATCTATTATTTCTGTTTCACACAAAGATGCCTTGATGAGTCTTGTTTAAAGTGTTTCAGAAATACAGGTTGTCAAAGTCTACTTGCCATAAACTCTCTTCTTGCAAAATTTTTCAAGAGTTTATGTTAGGATAGATTTTATTGTATTCAAAAAGTGAATATGAGTTGAGTGATTTATGACTTCTCTCATATGTTCATTTGTTTGTTGTGTTTTTGTCACGGATTGCCAAAGGGGGAGATTGTTAGGACATATGCGATTCACTTGTTAGGAACTTATGTCACTATTTTATATAATTGGCTAATCCTTTGACAAAATACACTTTACTTGTAATTGGGTAGATCTAGGATGTGTTTAATACTTTAAGAAACTGTGTTTCAAGATCAAGTGTTAAAGTCATGCAAATCTGTCCAAGAAACAAGCTGAAGAAGTGTTGTTCATTAAAGCTCGATAGCTAGCTATCTATCAAGACTTGTAGAGCTGTTTAGACTTGTGGCTCAATAGCAGCTCAACAGATAGGGTATCTGTTGAGGTTTGTGAAAAACAGAATTTCAGTTCTGTTTTGACTCTAATCCGTGATTATGTGTTTGGGTCTTCTTTTCTCAAAATGCTAGACATATAAAAAGGATTATTTTAAGGGCCGTCAAAGTGTACACAAGTTGCAGAAGTGTTGAGCAAAGTTTGTTCAAGCAATTTGTGATCAAAGACATAGTTTTACCCTAGTTCATCATTCTTGTGAAGAAGTTGCTGTGTTTGTACACCGTAGGGTTTTGTGACCAAGCATCTTCTTGATCTTCATCGTTGGGATGAACTGAAGAACTTTGCAGCCAACAATCTTCTCTAGTTGGTGATTGAAGTTGCGTACTAGAATCCACACAGGTAGTTAGTCACGTACTGGAAGCCGTGCATCAAAAGGAGAAATTGTCACTATAGAACAAGTCCAATTGGGTATTAGGGTAAGGGTTCAACTGTAGGTTGGTATAAGGTATTGAGATTTCTTTACTTATAACCATTTGTTATGATAATAGTGGAATTTCGGGAGTGGTGATCTTAAAATCACCCGGTGGGTTTTTGCCGTGTTGGTTTTCCCCATTCATAAACAAATTACCGTGTCAAATTTATTTTCCGTTGCATACTTAGTTTATTGGTGATTTGTTTGTGCTACAACGTGTTTGCATGTTAATTAACTTAATTAATTCACTTGGCTAAATTAATTGGTTAATTTATCACAAGGGGTCAATTCGTTTTTGGTCTATCAAAATCTAGAAACATTTTAAGCTTTTGTTTTTTCTATTCGTTTTTGGTCTATATAAAACACATTGGTTATTACCTATGTGTAAGTTATGGATGTTAATATTTGTTACCGTTCTCATTAAAAAAAAAAATTGTTACCACTAAAAATCTTAACTCTTTTTTTTTAAATTTATTTTTTATATAAAATAAAAATTCTACTCTAACCTAACCTAAGTGTATATGTATGAGTTTTTCTTTTTGAGACTTGAAACCCTGACTTTGCTCCTTTACCCCACAAGAACTTTATACTTGTGGAGTAACCATTATGCTAAATGTGTGCGGTAGTACAATCTTAACTTTTAAGTGTTTGTAATTATCTCTGAGATCTTGTAGTTATGATCAACCTTACAATTTCTATTTTTAAATATATATATATATATATATATATATATTTTAGTTATATTTTTGGTGATTTTGATAGTTGTTATTAGTTTGTATAGCTTAAAATAAATATAAATTATGATTAATAAAATTGATTTAAATATATAGTAATTAAATTTCAAATATTGATCATATCTATAATTTATAATCTATAATATTCATATAAAGTTGATAACATTAAACTTTTAGTTAATCTCATAATATTGTGTCATGTAAGTTTTGAGATTTCATAAATTTACATGTCATTATTCTCATACATAGTATATTATATGTTCTTTAAATAGTAAAATATATATTTGCATGCGCAAACATAATTTTAATAAATGTCTATTAATAATTATTATATTTATCAAATTTCATAATATATTTTAAATTTTGTATTATATAAATTTTTCTTGTGCATTGCACGAGATACTAACAAGTGATAGCATAATTTCTCAAAAATTGTTTTGTTGTATAGTAATTAGTACGTACTATTGTGTATCCACTTCCTAATTGCATGGGTCCTTGCTTCATAGCTATCATGATCTCACAAGTTAAGCTAAAAAAACACAAGATTTTTTGGCGTCATGTGTCCGTGTATGCGTCCTCGCTTCATAGCTATCATGATCTCACAAGTTAAGCTAAAAAAACACAAGATTGTTTGGTGTCATGTGTCTGTGTATACGTCCTTGCTTCATAGCTTCATGGTCTCACAAGTTAAGCTATAAAATACAAGATGCCAAGATTGTTTGCTTGAAAGGCTCATCATGTCTCAAAAAAAAACCAAAATGTACTTTGCAGATTATGATTGTAGGAGGCAATGACACTACCACAATTACCCTAACTTGGGCAATAGCGCTACTACAACTGTCATGTGTTGAAGATTGCACAAGATGAGCTTGATGTCCAAGTGGGAAAGGAAAGAATTGTAAACGAATCAGGCCTTAGTATGCTAGTCTATTAGACCTTAGTAAGCTAGTCTATCTCCAAGCCATAGTTAAAGAGACATTATGTTTGTATCCCGCAGGTAGATTATCAGCACCACGTGCCTGCATTTATGTGGAGAAGGCCCCTGAATAGTACTGTCTTGGTTGCTACAACTGACAAAAGACTAGGGAGGGCGTCTGATGGGACAAGCATTCGAGTAGTGGCCTACATAATCAACAAATGGAGGGCTAGGATTAGCCAAAAAAGAATATATAATGTGAGGGATCCTCTAGGGATGGGGCATCGGGAAATCTATAGAGAAAACATTATAGCAATAAGAACTGAAATTGTATCCAAGTTTAAAGGAAATATACTCAAGGACCACTCTCCTCGGACCTTGCTGAGGAAGGCCTTCTTTGCACAGAGCTTGTTTTTCTTTACTTTCTTACTATCTTTAATCCACTATGCATGTTGTTTGATCCATTGAAGCCTAATCTTTAAGCCCACTCTCTACAAATTCATTTGTGTTGCGCTATTTGGGCCTGAATCCTTCTACCTTTTGGGCTTAGGATCCAAACCCTTCCCCTACAGTAGGGCAGTCAAATTCCTTAATAATTGTCTTCTGTAAGTTGCATCTTGAACATTTCAATTTGAACTTATCACATTACATATTTGATTCAAATTATAATGTCATGGAATTTGCCAATCGCAAAATATCAACATATATTATAACATTTTTTTTTTTTTTTACAAGTGAGATATATATTCATTGCATTCACAAGAATCACATGTTCTTTTGATTTAGGGCATAGTGCATCCACTTTTGTCAAAAGAATAAATTTCGAAGCACAATTTTTTTCTACAACTTGCTAAAATGACAGGCTTTAAATAGTAAAATTAAAAATGATATTAGTGATGGGTCCATATATACGTGACATCTACCACTCAAAACTTGCACTCAAAACTATACATGAAAAGTTTGTGCTCTCCTACTCTTTGTAAGGCCCTCCTTTGTTGTTTTATGATAATTTATTGTTGCTTATGTTTTCTTTCTTCCCCTAGTGGGTTAATAATTTTGTTTCCTTTCATTAAAAAGGGAAAGAAAAAAAAAAATTTGTCATATATCTTTTTTTTATAAACAAACACACACTACACACTCAGAGAAGAAATTGGCAGGTATCTAACTAGAGGCAAAACACTCTGTCATTTAAATATAAGCCACAAAAGTCTATTAGAAAGAAAAAGATATATCATAGAATAATATTTATACAGAACAAGAAGATGACTCAGAAAAGTTAGAGATTGTTTCAAACAAAAGAAAGAAAAAACAAAAATGGATGCCCACATACAGTATGGACTTCGTAAGGCTGGCGATCAGTGCAAACCCCACAATTTCTATCATCATTTGTTTCAAAGTATATATATATATATATATATATATATATATATATATATATAGTGATTAGTTACTTTGACTCGACTCTCATTGAAACCATGCCTGATTGGTAGGGACTCTTTGCACAGTGTCCAAAGGTTTAGAAAAAATTCAAAATGAAAAAACAAAAATGATTGGATCGTGTTGAAATATTTGATTTTGAGAGCTAGTAATTTGTGTCTGGTTAACTGATTTTTTTAGAGCAATTGTTAATAAATCATATAAAAAAATTTTGATATAATTTTAATAAAAAATATAAAAACATTCAACAAAATTAATTATTTTCTTATTTTCTTAAAAAATATTTTTAAAAACTAGGGGAAGAAAGAAAACATAAGCAACAATAAATTACCATAAAACAACAAAGGAGGGCCTTACAAAGAGTAGGAGAGCACAAACTTTTCATGTATAGTTTTGAGTGCAAGTTTTGAGTGGTAGATGTCACGTATATATGGACCCATCACTAATATCATTTTTAATTTTACTATTTAAAGCCTGTCATTTTAGCAAGTTGTAGAAAAAAATTGTGCTTCGAAATTTATTCTTTTGACAAAAGTGGATGCGCTATGCCCTAAATCAAAAGAACATGTGATTCTTGTGAATGCGATGAATATATATCTCGCTTGTAAAAAAAAAAAAAAAAATGTTATAATATATGTTGATATTTTGCGATTGGCAAATTCCATGACATTATAATTTGAATCAAATATGTAATGTCATAAGTTCAAATTGAAATGTTCAAGATGCAACTTACAGAAGACAATTATTAAGGAATTTGACTGCCCTACTATAGGGGAAGGGTTTGGATCCTAAGCCCAAAAGGTAGAAGGATTCAGGCCCAAATAGCGCAACACAAATGAATTTGTAGAGAGTGGGCTTAAAGATTAGGCTTCAATGGATCAAACAACATGCATAGTGGATTAAAGATAGTAAGAAAGTAAAGAAAAACAAGCTCTGTGCAAAGAAAGCCTTCCTCAGCAAGGTCCGAGGAGAGTGGTCCTTGAGTATATTTCCTTTAAACTTGGATACAATTTCAGTTCTTATTGTTATAATGTTTTCTCTATAGATTTCCCGATGCCCCATCCCTAGAGGATCCCTCACATTATATATTCTTTTTTGGCTAATCCTAGCCCTCCATTTGTTGATATTTTGTAATTTAAAATAATGCATAAAAGATGAGTTTAAAGATCAAATTGTAAATTACACCTGATTGGCTTGAAAATTGGCCTGCATGTTAAGAACATATAAAACTTGTAATCCAATAGTTGGATTTTCAAAATATGAATTCAATAATAAGTTATTGGTTGGTGTAACTTTCAATAATAAGTTATTGACCGTGCTTTTCTCTAAATCCGACCGTTTGATTGTAACCATAATTTACCGGAATTAACCTTTCATTACACTCTTCAAATCCAACAATTAGATTTCAAATCTAACAATGGCATGTGATGGACATGTGTTGTGTACTTGTATTGTTATATTCTCTCAATCTGACCATCCAATTAGTCATATTATTTTTTTTAAAGTTTTATGTTTTTAAATTTTATTTCATGGCTCATTAATAAAAAGACCAAGTGACTTCACCAAATTGCAAATTTTTTTTAAAAATAAATATAATTTTTTTTGATTTTATCTTCTTCTCCTATAATTTCTAAATTTATAAAAATATTAATTTAACTGCAATCCAAACTCTTCATCTAATCTTTTTTTTTTATTTAAATTATATTATCACATGTAATTATATGTCCTAACATTAATATGTTCTATTTTTCTAACAAGTCCAACTTAAACTCAAATTCATCATTATCATTAATATTTAAATAAAATTATCATTTTATTTTTTAAATATTAAAACCGAAACCTCTGAAAATCCCACAATTTTCCACATCATCATTTTAATTTTTAAACTAAATAGTGTGAGAGTTTTAATAAGAGTCTCTCTCTCTTTTTTCCTTAATCTTAAAGTTTTATTTTTTTATGTGAGTCTTTCTTCTACTTCTTCTTCTTTTTTCTTTTTTTTTTTAACCTAGAGTGAGTCCTTAAAAAAAAAAAAAAAAAAAAAAAAAAAAAAAAAAAAAAAAAAAAAAAAAATCTAACATGTGGTCTTTTTAAAAACTAAATAGTGAGAGAGTTCTAACAGGAGTCTCTCTCTTTTTTTCCTTCATCCTAAAGTTTTTTTTTTTTTTTTTTTTACATGAGTCTTTCTTTTTTCTTTTTCTTTGTATTAAAACCTAAAGTGAGTCCTTTTTTTATATATAAAAAAATCTAATGTGAGGTCTAATTAAAAAAATTTATAATTATTTTTTTAATCCTAATTCTAAAGTAAGTCAAAAATTTCAGTTTTATAATATAAATATATATATATATATATATATAACACGCGTGCCATGCATATTTTTCAGGTCCCGTCCATGGCTAACCTCCATGACAACCTTCTTCTTTTTTTCTTCTTTTTTTCTTTTTTAAAGTTACTATTATCAAAACTGCGTCGTTTTGGTTCTATTTAAAACTAAACACAAAAAACCCTACACATCTCTTAACCCGCTCAACCCGTCCGATCCGCCATGTGCGGGTCATTAAGTTTGACGGTTTGGGTTGGGTGGGTTAGACCCCAAAAATTGTGGATTGGATTGGGTTATGGATTGAAAAATTGCCAACCCGTAACAACCCAACCCGCCCACTTAATTAATAATTTTACATACATAAAAATATATATTAGTTGAAATTGTTAAGTATTTAAAGTTAATCAATTCACCTAATAAATTTTTACAGCTAATTAATCATCAATTCCCTAAACAGAACCAGCCTTCAAAAAATTCCTTAAACAAAATCTAAAAAGTCAATATTGAAACCCTGAACACTCTTACCTACCACCCACCCCATTTACTTCAGCCGTATATACATTATATTTATACTATTGGTATTTATACGCTCTAAGTCTCACTTTTTCTTCTCACTGCCTACACCTTCAGTTCAGCTGCTGTTTTCCCCTTTTTCTTCTTTAACCTTTTTGAAACTTATTTTATATCCTTTCAACTCTTCACCGATAGGACAAAGGTAATTGCTTAGTTGCTTTCTTGTCTTGTATTGTTTAGTTTTTGTGTCTTTCTTATTTCAGTTTCCATCATTTGAAATATATATAATATAAAAAGTGATAATAGAAACCTATTTTATATCCTTTCAACTCTTCACCGACAGCACACTTGATACTACCAATTTGCTTTCTTGTCTTGTATTGTTTAGTTTTTGTGTCTTTCTTATTTCAGTTTCCATCATTTGATTAATTTATATAATATAAAAAGTGTTAACATATCACATGCAAAGCCATTCTATTTCTGGCAGAGGCAATTCATTGTATATTCAAGTATTTATTGTTCATTGTATATTCAAGTTAATAGTTATATTGTTATATATTACATATTCTTACGGTTCATCTTATTCTTTGTCTTTGTCTAATTTTTTTAATAGGTGATGGAGGGTGAAACATCTAGTGCCCACAATGAAAAATCCAATGACAAAACCGAGTCTCCAACCACAGGTAATACCAATGCACTTCCTCCTAAGTGTCCTAAAAAGAAAAAATCTGAAGTTTGGGATCACTTTTCAATGATGGGTGATTGTGATCCTAATAACCCTAGAGCAGCATGCAATTACTATGGTAAAGACTATGGATGTCATGGGAAAAGGGTTGGGACTAGTAATTTATGGAATCATCTTTATAATCAATGCCCCACATCCCCTTATAAGGTCGTAGACAAAAAACAAAAGACACTTTGTTTTCTTAAAAAAGAAGGGCAATCTACTCTTAAAGCAGTGGGATTTAGTGAAAAAATTGCTAGGAATGCCCTAGCAAAGATGATAATTGTTGATGAGTTACCTTTTAGGCATGTAGAGAAGGAAGGCTTTAAGTTTTTTGTTGAGGTTTTGGAACCTACGTTCACTATCCCTTGTCGCACCACTGTTGCTTGTGATTGTATGAATCTTTATTATGAAGAGAAGAAAAAATTGAAAAAAGCATTTCAAAAATAACGAGTATGCCTAACCACTGACACTTGGACATCAATTCAAAATCTTAACTATATGTGTCTTACTGCTCATTGGATTGATAATGATTGGAACTTGCATAAAAGAATCTTAAATTTTTGTATTGTTCCTAATCACAAGGGTGTCACAATTGGTAAGCATATTGAGAAGTGCTTGCAAGAGTGGGGGATAGATAGGATATTTACAATCACACTTGATAATGCAAGTTCAAATGATATTGCCATACAATATTTGAAAAGAAAAACTAAGGATTGGAAGACCACCATTTTGGATAATGAGTTTTTGCATATGAGGTGTTGTGCACATATTGTTAATCTTATTGTGTGTGAGGGCTTAAAAGATCAAAATGAATCAGTTGTTAAGATTAGAAATGCAATGAGATATGTTAGGTCTTCTTCATCTAGGCTTCAAACTTTTAAGAATTGTGTAGAGCGTGAAAAAATTCCTAGTAAAAGTCTAGTATGCCTAGATCTTCCAACTAGGTGGAATTCAACCTATATGATGTTGGAGGTAGCTGTAAAGTTCCAAAATGCTTTTGAGCGGCTACAAGAGGAAGACTCACAATTTGACTCATATTTCAATGATGATGAGAATGAGGTTGGGGTTGAGGATGATAATGGGAGAGGAAAAGGGAGGGGGAGAAAGAATATTGGGCCTCCTAATGTGCTTGATTGGGGAAAGGCTAGAATCTTTGTGCAATTTCTAAAACTTTTTTATAAGGTGACTTTGCGATTTTCAGGCTCTTTATATGTCACATCTAATGCATTTTTCCATGAACTTGTGTCAGTGCAATCTAAATTGTTGACTTTAAGTAGAAGTGAGGATAATATATTAAAGAATATGGCTGCTAGCATGAGAAAGAAATATGACAAATATTGGGAGAATATTAAAAATATCAATTTTTTGTTGTACGTTGCTGTTATGCTAGACCCTCATTATAAATTGAGATATATCATGTTTTCCTTTAAACAAGTTTATGAGAAATCCAAGGCAGAAGAACTAACAGCAATGGTGGAGGCAAAATTAAAAAAATTATATGAGCACTATCTTCAAAAGGATACTAGTGCTAATATTGCAAAACCTAGTGTAAGTCAAACTTTTGAAAAGATGGATGTTGATGATGAGGAGGAAGATGATAGCAAGTCATTTGCCTTTCAATATAAGAAACACTTGGAGGAGGTAGAAAGTTTGGAGAATAAATCTGAAGTGGATAGGTTTCTGACAGAAAATTGTGAGGGTCTAGGCAACGCTGAATTTGATATTTTGGCATGGTGGAAGCTTAATAGCCATAAGTATCAGATTCTCTCTCAAATAGCACAAGATGTCTTGGCTGTTCCAGTCTCCATAGTGGCCTCTAAGTCAGCTTTTAGTACTGGTAGACGTGTACTTGATCCATTTCAAAGTTCTCTAACTCCAAAGATGGTGGAGGCTCTTATTTGTGGACAGAATTGGTTACGATCTTCACCAATTCCAATCAACCTTCGAGAGGCTATGGATGACATAGAAAAATATGAAGAAATTGAGTCAAGTAACATTTTTTTTTTAAATTATTTGTTGAAGTTGGTTCATGGATACTTTAATTTAGTTATTTTTTATTAATTGCAGTAACATGTTTATTATATGTAATATTTTTTATTTCAGGATTTGCTACTTTAAATATAAAAGATGTGGAGAATTGATTTAGTTGATTTTGAGGAACTTGGCTTAGGCAGGTAATATCCATTCTCTATCTTCATTTGCTTATACTTGATTAGATTGATTACATTATAAATGATAACATGAACAATATAATAACAGAGTAAAATCAAGTGTTCAAATGCTTGTTGCCAATGTAGCTCATAGGGATTTACCATTGCATCATTATATTTGGCATTGTTGTACTTAAAGCAACTTAGGATTATGTGCAATTTTCATTATCTTATATAGATAACAGTAACATTCCTAATTTTATCTTATGTTGTGGATGATTGATTAGGTTGCTACTTGCTTTGGAGGAGTTCAACTTAATTTTTGGAGTGGTACCGAGCTTGAAGTTGATTGATGAAGTCTATTTTGTGAAGAACTTTTGTTAGAATTGAGTTTATTTTCAGTGGGTTTAATTTGATTACATTATGGCTTTTGAGACCATGCATACCATTTTGAAGTTTATTTGTTATGTTGGTATGTTATTATTTTGAATCCTTGATGTGACTTTGGGAATGTTAAGACTTTGAGTTTGTTGATTTAATTCTACTATTTTTAAATTTCCTAAGTTGTAAGGCAGAACCTACTTTTGTTAGAGATGATATATCTTTTTTTCATTGACTCTATGTTTGTGTTGGAATTGAGATTATTCAATGAAATCTACCTTTAGTTTTTTGTGTGCATTAGTTATATTTTGAGATTATCAATAACAAATTGTAGTTTGTGATAATTAAAAAAAAAAAAAAAAAAAAAAAAAAAAAAAAAAAACATTGTTAATGCCAACCCGCCTAACCCACTAAGTTGAAACCGCCAAAATTTGTAACCAATCCACCGGATGGGTTGGTGGCCGATTGGAATTTTCCCAACCCGCTAATGACGGATTGGATAGAAATATTGACATTTATCCACCCAATCCGACCCGCGCACACCCCTACCCATCCCCTCTCTCCCTCTTCACTCATTTCTTTGGGTCTCCCATGAGTCCTCGTAGACAGCTCCAAATTCCCTAACTTCCGCGTTCATACCAAAATTACACAAAATCTTCCATATTTTGATTCTCATGTACACAGAATCTTAATTCTTCTCAATCCTCTTTTTTAATTCAATAATAATTGTTTTTTCTTTTTGTTTCTCGGCGGCCATGGCGCTAAGATCCGATGATAGAGAATTGTCTTTCGAGATTCTGAGCAAAAACATGTCTTTCGAATAAGACGAATCCTTATACTTCTACCGCTCAAACTTAGATCCAATCCAAAACGGCGTTGTTGTCCAATCCAAGCCCAAGCCCAATCCCAATCGCAAGAAATGGAAACACAAGCGAAAGAAACCGATCCACTCCGAGTCCTCCATTTGTGAAGATCCGATCGCGGAAGCAACACTCGATCCCGATAAGGTGACAATCTTGTTGAAGAGGCTCCTGCTGATATACCATCTCTATTGGAGTTGAAGCGGATTTACTATGAACTAATGATAAGGTAGAGTGGTTCTTGCATTTTCTTTCTTCACTGCAATTTTTAATTATTCTACTTGAAAAGGTACTATAGGCAAATAGAATAGTACTCATATGAATGAGTAAATCATGACAGGGACCGAGAATCCTAGAAAGAGATGTAGTCGTCTCATGTTACTATCACTAATATCACTAATTGGTTGTGTCTTTCAACTAATCTGCATTCCATCCAAAGCATTTCTACTATTCATAGACTTCTTAATTCCTAAATGGACAACACTCTTCTCTAATGAGTTGGCATAATTGGGTTTGATTAAAATAAATATTTAAGTGTTCAAAATACTAGTGAACCATTGTAATCTAACTTCAATTTTTTCCCCCAATAAATAGTAAGAATTTTTCATACATAATTCACCATGTCCTTAGGCAGCTAAAAAAAAAAAAAAAAAATCTTGGCATGTTTCACAAAAGTAATGAGGACACTTTTGTTTAGTCAACTCTAAAACTCATGTTTCACAAAATCTTTTTTTATATAGTAAGTATATATGGTTATTAATTTGAAAATTGTTTTGCTATTGATGATTTTTAAGCATGCAAACAGACATTATAACAAGTATAAATGTATATGTTTAACAATATTAACATACCTGTCCGGAACACTGTCTAAATATGGTAAGTCACCATTCCACAAATCTTAGGGAGGTTATTTGGACAAATAACCATCCCTAGGATCCATATATAAAGGACCGGTCTGAACCCGAGAGAGGGAAGAACTTTTCTGAGACACTACTCCCAAATACTTGGAATTACATTCCTGTGAGACTAACTTCTATATCCGAGGGGGTTTGGCCAGTCTTCTCCGGTCTCCTCTTTGATTGCGTTTGTTTCTTGTAGGCCTTCAATCGCTTCAGTAGCCCACCAAAGCCAGATCATTCACCTTACTGATTCTGAGCGATATCAGTAGTAATTTAGTTTTAATCAGAATTCAAAATATCATTTCAATCTATAACAGGGCCACTAGTTTGATATTGGAGTAAACATTGGACATCCATTCATTCATAATTTCAGCCTTTGAAATTTTTGTGTTACAAAACATGGTTATATTTTGATTACCGATTATCCTAACCCTCACGTGTGAACCCATCTCCCCCTTAATAAATGGGGCCAACACATTTGATTTTATGCTTTTTAAATCTCATACCACGATAAATTACCAATTATTCCAAGAGTTTAAGTTGTTAGGAAAGGTTGAATTTAATCACTTAATCATTTTTCTAACATATTGTTGATTGATTTGTCTCTGTCATTCCTTCTTTAGAAATATGGGGACTCTCTAATAGGGTAACTAAAGAAATTGTGTTGGGTTTTGACCTTTTGACAATTGCTTTCCAAATCGGTCAAAGAAAAAGTGGGGAAAGAAAAGAAAGGATTGGGAAACAGAGTATTTTTTTACTTCTTTATCACATCTGCTAGTCTGAATCTACTGCGAATGCTGTAATGTTCAATAAGACCGATAACTATGTGGCTTTCAAGGTACTACACTAATACTACTTCATAATTCACTTTCAAATTTCTAATTTTTTGAACACCTTTTGTGGTTTTTGAAGTGGGTTTTTTTTTTTTTTTTTTGTTATTTGTGTTCTGGGTTTTTGTAATATTGATTTGTGTGAAAATTTGGATATGGGTTTGTTTGATATATAGGTGAAGACTCCAAATCCAAAGAAGTACTGTGTGAGACCCAATACCGAAATTGTGATGCCCAGGTCTTCCTGTGATGTTATAGGTCTCTCTCTAATAAATACTTGAATTTTGTGCTTAATACATGTTATTTTTTAATTAGTTTATGCTTAGTCACAGTTTCTCTTTTATTAATTTTCAGCTTTAGAATTATTGTTGGCACCAATATTATGTTTCTATCTTTGAAATTCATATATGATGCAGTTACAATGCAAGCTCAAAAGGAGGTACCGCCGGATATGCAATGCAAGGACAAGTTCTTGCTCTAAAGCGTGGTGGTAAGTCCTGGAGCTGTTGCAAAAGATATAACCCCAGAAATGGTACTAATATAAAAAATGATAAAATCTCTTATGTGGGTTTTTTCTTTGTTGGTTGCTGTAGTAGTTTAAAGTGGGAAAATATATAGATTAAGGAAATGGTATTTTTTGTTGTTGCCTTTTAGTTTAATAAGGAGTCAGGGCATCGTGTTGAGGAGAGCAAAAGATGTGTCTACTTTTTTTTTTTTTTTTTTTTGAGAATCAAGATGTGTCTACTTTATGGGATGCCAACTTGGAAATTTGTATTTTCTGCTTGATCTAAAAGGCTAAAAGTTAGTACAATTGTGATATTTCAAAAATATATTGCTTTCTCATACTGTGGCTTTATGAGAAAGTTAGTAGATCCTAAAGGCTAAAAGTTAGTAGATCCTAGATAAGTCTTGCGTTTTATGTACTGTGGCACTAATACTGTAATAACATGTATTTTTAGATTAGTTTACATGATTCATTTTTATGCAAGGGACCCATTTTCGATATTGCATTGATCGGTTCATAAGATCTATGAGAATGATTTATGATTTATTTAAAAAAAAAAAAAAATCTATGAGAATGATTTATGTTTTTTTTTATTCCATTTCATTTATATTTTTAAAGAGAAATAGATATGGTATTGTATGATTATTGAAATTACTGGGGTATTTAGAGGATTGCTTTCATGCTTATCAGGCATCATATAGATTACTATAATGATGTCTGTTTAACTTAAAAGGCACAACTGATGACGTTCTTTTCTACTATGGCTTTGTGATTGAAGAATACTATAATGAGTTGTATGGTGATATTTTGGGCTGTCTTTTCTCTTTCTATTCTTTCTTCCATAATTGATGACAAAAGTGAGTCAATGGAGTTGGAAAAAAAAGTTATTGGAATATAATGGTAGGCTTTGCCTCCATCAAAGCAATATTCATTTTGGTCATTCCTTCCATTGTATATTTTTATTTCATCCCTATTTCCTTCCCACCAAATTAATATAGTGTTAGTTTTGAGGTGGTGTTTTCTGGTTAAATTTGTGGTAGTGGAGGTAAAATTATTACAGGTTTTTTGTAATAGAAATGTGATTTTAGAACTCGAAAAAAAAAAAAAAAAAAAAACTATAGTGGTGGGCAAAAACCACCGTTGAAAGACTATAATTATGAAATAATTGAAGATCTATAGCGGCATTTATAGTCCGTTAGCAGCTAAAGCCTCACACATATAGCGGCGGGTGTAACCGTCGCTAAAAGGTGTGTAGAGTTTATTGTTTAATAAACCCTATAGTGGTGCTCAATACCCGCTGCTAAATGAGTGATCTATTGCGGCGTTTTTTGTTACCGCTGCAATAGAGCTATTGTGGCACCGCAAGGCTGGCGGGCAGAACTGCCACAATAGGCCAAATGGACCTTTAGCAGCCCTTTTGCGGCAGTTTTGGCCTGTCGCAAGAGGCCAGTTTTTTTTAGTGATAGTAACAAAAAGAATTAATTTTTTTTAAATATATTTTACAAATAAAAATAAAAATTCATTATAATTGACATTCATTACATAAACTCCCAAAAATAAAAAATTGTTTTTATAAATATCCATTACATACATTATAATTGACATACTTTTCCTTCTACTCTTTTTTGTTTTTAATTATTTTTCCCCCACTTTATTTCCCACCATTCAATACAACCCACTTCCCTATCTATTTTTCCTCACTTTATCCCCATCACACGTTCAACAGACCATCACCCCCTTCAATTTTATCACTTCCCTTTTTCTTCACTATCTCTATATCCCAACGATTCTCAATCTCTATCTCCCTTTCCACTCTCTTCTTCCTTTTTCACCGGTTCTCTTCAATCTCTTTCCCCGTTATTTATTTATTTATTTTTCTTTCTTCACTGATTCACCATATGCTTGATTGGTAAATCCCAATCACCCCATCTATATAGTTGGAGACTTGGAATAGACTGTGCAAAAACATATATACATAGTAGTAGTAGGTGCAAGTGCTTCTAGGCCGACATCTTCATCAAAAGGTGATGTTCACCATGGAAGTTGTGAATCAAATACATAATATATAAATCAATTATTTTTATTTTTATTTATTCTCGTAATATTATGTCATATAAGTTTTTGAAACTTCACAATTTTACTCATCATTTTTCTCAGATATATTTTTAAATTGAACGTAAAGTCTATTTCATAATTACACTCTCCATTAAAATCTTAGCCCATCATATCTAAAAAAAATGATCAATGATTGCAAATTTCTCTTATTTGGGTTTAGGTTATTTTCACTCAACAACATTAAACTTATCAGTAATGCCATAGCACATGTTTTAGCAAGAAAAGCTAACCGAACATAATGAAGGTGGAGAAATAACCATATTCTCCAATTAGGTATTGTTATTTCCATTTACAACAATAAACTCATAGTGTCCTACAATTTGGCACACCTACCAACAAAGTACAGACAAATCAGGTCAAATTTTGATCTAACCACATTTCTTACGGTCCGTTTAGGATCTACTTATTATACTGAAATTAAAAAAAAAATTGTTGAAATAGTACAATGGACTAAAAAATAGTACCAAAAAGTACAGTGAGACCCATAAATTATAGCAGAAATAAGTTAAATAGTAAAATAAGTTGGCAAAAATAATCTTTGCCAAACAAACACATAGACATACATGTACGGCTACACATGAATTCTACTAGACAATCTTTAATCCATAAAGCTTGGAAGGTGTAGGCGAGGTTTGATGAGAACTTCAAGTGGGGTGGCTTTGTGGTTTGTGAGTCCAATTGTCTCGGTCATATCAACCTTTGCATCCGAGGGCATTGAGATATCATATCACGCGTAGAAAACTAGCCAGTGCTAAGGGAACCATTTGAAGGGCAAAAGATATTCCAGGGCATGCTTTTCTGCCACTTCCAAATGGGAGCAATTCAAAATTTTGACTCCTAACATCAACATTCTTGTGGGTGGTGAGAAATCTTTCGGGCTTGAACTCTAATGGGTCTAGCCATATGCGTGGATCTGTTTGGATTTTCCAAAGGTTTGTGATTAATCGAGTTCCTTTTGGAACATGGTATCCACCTATAATGCAATTCTCAGAAAATACACGTGGTGCTGATAATCGACCTGCGGGATACAAACGTAATGTAATGTCTCTTTAACTATGGCTTGGAGATAGACTAGCTTACTAAGGTCTGATTCGTTTACAATTCTTTCCTTTCCCACTTGGACATCAAGCTCATCTTGTGCAATTTTCAACACATGGCGGTTGTGTAGTAGTAGCGCTATTGCCCAAGTTAGGGTAATTGTGGTAGTGTCACTGCCTCCTGCAATCATAATCTGCAAGGTACATTTTGGTTTATTTTTGGGGTTAGAATGAGGCTCTGAAGCAAACAATCGTGGCATCTTGTATTTTATAGCTTAACTTCTGAGATCATGAAGCTATGAAGCAAGGATGCATACATGGACACATGACACCAAACAATCTTGTGTTTTTTTAGCTTAACTTGTGAGATCATGATTGCTATGAAGCAAGGACCCATGCAATTAGGAAGTGGATACACAATAGTACGTACTAATTACTATACAACAAAACAATTTTTGAGAAATTATGCTATCACTTGTTAGTGACTCGTGCAATGCACAAGAAAAATTAATATAATACAATTTTTAAAATATATTATGAAATTTTATAAATATAATAATTATTTATAGACATTTATTAAAATTATGTTTGTGTATGCAAATATATATTTTACTATTTAAAGAACATATGATATACTATGTATGAGAATAATGACGTGTAAAAATTTATGAGATCTCAAAGCTTACATGACACAATATTATGAGATTAACTAAAAGTTTAATGTCATCAAGTTTATATGAATATTATAGATTATAAATTATAGATATGATCAATATTTGAAATTTAATTACTATATATTTAAATCAATTTTATTAATCATAATTTATATTTATTTTAAGCTATACAAACTAATAACAACTATCAAAATCACCAAAAATATAACTAAAATAAAAAAGAATATTTTTAAAAATAGACACTGTAAGGTTGATCATAACTACAAGATCTCATAGATAATCAAAAACACTTAAAAGTTAAGAATGCACTACTGCACACATTTAGTGTAATGGTTACTCCACAAGTATAAAATTCTTGTGGGGTAAGGAGGCAAGGGCCGAACTTCAAGTTTTAAGAAGAAAAATTCACACATATACACTTAAGTTAGGTTAAAGTGGAATTTCTAATTTGTATAAAAAATAAATTAAAAAAAAAAAGAGTTATGATTTTTAGTGGTAACAATTTTCTTTTTCTTTTTTTGGATGAGAACTATAACAAATATTAATATCCATAACTTACACATATGTAATAACCAATGTTTTTTATATAAACTAAGCACTAATCATTCAAATGAAGAGAAAAAACAAAAGCTTAAAATGTTTCTAGATTCCATAGGCATGCATAATCGAAAGAGTCTAACTAGATCTTTACAAATAGCTGGTAAAAATAAATAAAACAAATAAGCAAAGCAATTTTCTTCTAGACACATTTAAGATTTGGAGTCAACACCTAAATAGAATTTTCTTCTTGACACGTTTGAGATTTGTCAATATTTGTTGCCCCCTTCTAGAGACTAGAGTGAGATTTTGATTTCAAAATGAGGTCTGCGACAATTATGGCTTGGTTGTTGGTATTGCAATGGAGGCCGTGGTTGAGGTTCTGGCAAAAGGGATTTGAGTTGTTTGGGAATTAGAATAAGTCTAATTTGTTAAAACTTTTTTGACAACTCAGATTGTAAGTTGGTGGCCATGTGTAATTTTTTTTTAATAAAAAATATGATCCATCACTTAAAAGTTGACATGTTATTGTTACATTATACACATAAGTAAGAAAGCTAATGAAAGTTAACAGAATGACCGATAATGTTCATTTTTAAACTTCAGGGATTAATAAAACTCACTTAAAATTTAAGAGATCAATTATGCTCACAAGATAAACTTCAGAGACCAATAATGTAATTTTATCTTCTATCTTCCTCAACCCATTAAAGAAAAGGCATTGCGTATCTCACACTCTAATATATACACTACGTACACATCATCAAAATCATGAGTAGAATATGATATTCTTAAAAAGGTGGAAGTTAAATGTGAAATTATTGGATATTGTGTGTAAGAAATATACCTGAAGAAGTGTGAACCAACATTCATTCATATATAAGGATGGGTAGCATTGGACTACCCACCCTTAATTTGGTCAAAATAGGATTTGATTTAAGTCTTAAAAATCTAATTATATAAAAGTATTTAAAATGTAATTATGAAAAATAATAATAATTCTTAAAAATCTACTTTTTCCTATTATTTTTGGCATGATTGGAGCCTGTTTGGTAGTGATGTTCAAATATTATTATTCAAAATAGTATGAAAATTATAATTTAAAAAGTGTTGTGAAAACATATATTTCTAGTACTCATAATGCAAAAAAATATATTTGAAATGTGTATGTAAGTATTTCTTTTTTTTTTAATATTGAAAAAAGTGGTAAAGTTTTTACTTTTTCTAGCAATAACAATACTTTTAAGTTTTTAATTTTTTGCTCACGGCCCACCCATTCCCACAACCACACACATTCCAAACACTTCATCTTCTTCCTCTTTTTCCCACGTCTTCTTCTCATCTCCTTCTTCATTTTCTTCCCATCTTCTTCTTTCTTTTCTTTCCACCATTCCCAAAGGCCTATTTTGCAAGTCATAAAATTACACCCAAATCATTCAACCAAAACTAGTACCTACATGAGAATGAGAGAGAGCCACACGGGTTTGGTGTTTTTTTTTTTGGGTTGGCTGTTTTTCTTTTTTCTTTTCTTTTGCTACAATGATCTTGACAGTTTTTGAGTTTTTGTTCCTCTGCGAGAGTCAGAGAATGACGAATTGGAGAGAGAGATGAAGAGAAAATGTGAAAGAGAGAGATTTAATTAATATTTGTTAAATCAGTGGGTCCTATAATTTTTAACTTATTTACAAAAATATAACTGTATGAAGAGCTTTTTAAAATCAATGTTTAAACAATATTTTTTAAATAACGTAATTCAAATACTCTTAAAAAAAATTGTCTACCAAAAAAAATATATATATATATATATATATTTTAACAATAATTTTTAGTATTTAAATATTAAAAACATTTTTTTAAAATGCAATAATAAACATGCCTTGTTTTGAAGGCTGCCTTACTTCGAACTCATGTTCAAGCATGGCCCCTTAAGCAAAGCTCCATGAAGAAATGAAAAGGGAGAACGTACCAAACATGTGGCTTTGTTGATTGTATCAGCATCATAACCTTCACGCTCTTTGCCATCAAGGATAGAAAGCATTATGTCCATGAAATCTTGCTCCCCTTTTGCCTCAGACGAAGCTCTCCTTCGCTTGTGCTCTTCCAAACATTCCCCAAGAATACTATCCAATTCCTTTGCAATTTTCTTCATGGCCTTTTCATGTCCACCCAAATCTAACCACCCAAGAAAAGGAATAGCATCGGACACCACAAACAATCCCATAAGATGAAAGAACTCCTCCAAGGCCTTCTGGCAACGCCGAGCCTCTTCTTCATTAACCCCATCGATAGTACCAAAGCACCTCTTTCCGGCAATCATCCTAAGAATCACGTTGAGATTCAAATCCCAAAACCATTGCTTCAACTCCACCAAAATCAAGCCTGACATGTTCTTTTTCTTGATCCAAAGTTTGTATAAAGCTTTTATATCATTCTCAACTTCGGAGACTCTAACGTGGGAAAGCTGCTCAAGCCGACGATTAGAAGGTAGCTCTAAAGTGGTTATTTTACATAATTCACGCCAATAGGGACCATAGGGTCCAAAGCCAAACATAGCATAATTATAGCCCAAGTGTTTTGTGGCTACTTGTCTGGGCCGCGAGGACACGGCCAAGTCGTTAGTTGTGAAGCACTCCTTTGCCATCTCCGAACTGCTCAACACCAAAGCAGGGTGCGATCCAAGCTTGATAGTAAAAAGTGCTCCGTATTTATCAGCCATGGCTCCCAAAGTAATGTGGGGAGGTTGGGTTCCCAGTAACAGACGGAGGTGACCAATTATAGGCCATGCACCTGGAGCATTAGGTGCTGTTTTGGCTAAGCTAACTCTAGACCTCTTAAGAAGATAGTGAGAGAAAATTATTATGGCAATAAATCCAGCTATAGTGGCAGAGCTTAGGGAAGGTGGAAGAAAATCCATTTTAGGCTAAGGTTTAAGGGACTTTTCTATAGGATACCTCTTGTTGAATCAAATGAACCTTTTACACACATATTTAACAAAGTTAATTAACCAAAAAAAAAAAAAAAAATACATTACACATGTTTAATGAGTTAATTAACCAAAAAAAGAATACATTTTTAATGAGTTATTCTAGAACGATAGGATTAGGGATGGTTTTATCTTACACGTGTAATATAAAACCATCCCACCCAATCCCACATGGCAAGGCAGTCAGTGGCAGAGTTTTCCTAAAACTGGCCATAGTAAATAAAATAAAGTTCTCTAAGTTAAAAAATAAATAAAATAAAATAAGAATGACTAAAACAATACTTTATTTCACAATTTAACTTTAATTAACTCAACAAATGTGTGTCCTACATTCTTTCATAGCATTAAAATTATTTATAAATTTTTTTTAACTAAATTCCTTAACAATATCTTTTTAGAACTAATTTTTATCTTTTTACCAAACTTGAATATTATAGATGGTTTTTCCATAAATTATTCACAATTTGAAATTCTGAATTAAATTATATAATTTCAATTACTCAATTCGATCTAATAAATAAGTCTATAACCATAATTTAATTTAATTCTTCAAGCCACTATTATCAATTACACAAACAATAAAAAAATGAAAAAAAAAAACTATTTTATCAAATTATAATAAATTTAAGTAATAAACCATTCACACTAATGTTATGATAATGATACTGCTATAGTCCACAAAGTCTAATCTAGCTTTTTGGAAACCACAAACTTAATAAAATAATATAATATAAAATAAATCCTAGTCTAGTTTACTTAAATTATTGCTGTGGGGCCCAAGTAATTTATGGGCTAGGCCCATCTACCCGTGGAGAATCCAAAGGTCCAAACCGAGGAGGGTTATGGCCCAAGCCCGATAAAATAAAGCACATGATAGCCTTGGGATACAGCCAAGGACAGTTCAGTCCTCGGCAGAACCCAAATTCCCACCGGAAAAAGGGACAAAAATGGTATAGAACTAAGCTTGAAATAAAAATCTAAAATATCAAGGGAAAGCTGCCCTTACTGCCATTCAATACTCTGCACCTGACAGAGCCGCATTCTTTGACTTTTATAACCACCCCCAACGACTTTGAGTATGGGCTGATGGGACAAGTATCAGTCTTGGAAAGGTTAACCCAACACGTGGACGAAGGACAGTGAACGCAGGCTAGTATAAAAGGAAAAGTAAGTGATCTAGGGAAGGGGCTGGGAAAAATGGCCAAAAACCAGAGCCTCCCAGCCCACCTCCAAGAGTAAGACTCCAGGGGTGAAGAAAACTTAACCGTGTATGAACACCACGGAAAACCCGCCGCCTGGTGACCAAGGCCTAGCCTTTCAAACCCACGCTTTACAAATGATATTGTTTGGGCCTTTTTACGTGCGACCCCAAACTGTTACGGTCCGTTACGAAATCGTGTCCTTACAATTGGCACTGTCTGTGGGGAAGGCTTGTGTGTTGGCATAGACGGTAGGTTGAGAGAGTTCCGTTGCCATTTCTAACCGTTGGTTATAGAGTTCTAGTGTAAAGTTCCGCTAGGGGCTATGATTCTTAACTAGGGGCTACGTTTGCTAGCGTCAATTGCTTAGATAACTCTAAGGGCTTGGCTGAACTCCCCTAAAGCCAAGGTCCCACGTCAAAAACTAGGTTTTGGACAGAATCAAGGCATTGCATGGTCCTCGGACTCAAGCCTATGGGGAAACCAACTACTTGAATGAGGAAAACTAGGTTTTGGACAGAATCAAGGCATTGCATGGTCCTCGGACACAAGCCTATGGGGAAACCAACTACTTGGATGAGGAAAACTAGGTTTTGGACAGAACCAAGGCATTGTATGGTCCTCGGACTCAAGCCTATGGGGAAACCAACTACTTGGATGAGGAAAACTAGGTTTTGGACAGAACCAAAGCATTGCATGGTCCTCGGACTCAAGTCTATGGGGAAACCAACTACTTGGATGAGGAAAAGATTGAGTTTTGTAAGGTTGACTACTTAATAGCAATTCTAGGTTATTCAATCCTCGGCTCAAATGCTGTAAAAGGTCAATGTCAATAGGAGTGTTAAGAAGATGGTGAAACACGCCATTATTCAGTAGCCTAGGGGGGCTGTTCATTTTGCAGGTGATACGTCCTCGGATGGTTACTTCCTACACTGCATCGAGCATTTAGCTGTCATCTCGGCTAGTTTCGAAGTAAGTATCGTTTTTTACAGGTCGGCATTGTTGTGCCAACCAACTCTATTAAAGTTATGGGGATATCTTTTTCTTAGCAAGCATTTTGGCCTTAGGTGTCATTGATTCAAATGCTACATTATTGTGCCGAATAGCACTTGCAAATTCGTAATAACGCCCTTATCTTTGATGAAGGATTAGGGCCCCAAGTATTGTACTCTGAGGTCGGCGGTATTGTGCCAGGCCGACTCGGTAAGCTCATCATAATGTCCTTCCTTTCCCCGCCTGATGGGAGTTTCGGTCCTAAGTATCATTCGTTCGATTCAGTATTATTAAGCCGGACTATTTTTATAAACATAGAGCAAGATCTTTTTATTTAACTGGGACTTTGGTCCTAGACGTCGGCCACGGTTCAAAAATAAAAAGAGTTCACATGATTGTATGTCTTTGCATTGCGTTAGTATTTCGAAAAATATAGAGATAGAGCATGTCAAAGTAAAGTGATAATAATTTTTATTAATATAAAGATGTATTACAACGTACAAAGAGGGGCTTAAACAAGCCTATACAAAAGATAGATTGCCAAAACTATAAAAAAAAAAAAATAATAAAGCAATACATTGAGTAAACAGCCAGATCTCTTTTTAAACTCGTCTCCGAAATCTTTCCAAACTCTGCCTCAGTAGTGCCCATATCGAGAGAAGGACCTTCTTCAGAAGAAGATGGAGGAGATGAATGAAGAAGATGGAGGAGATGAATGAAAAGAAGGAGGAGAAGAAGAGGGAAGAGATGAAAAGAAAGAAAAATGAGCAAGAGAGGGAGAAGGAAAAGCATCAGGATGGATCTGGTGGTGGAAAGAAGAAGAAAGAGAGGCAAAAGGAGGCGCCAGTGAACGAAGAGAGGAAGAAGCAAGGGCACTTAGTCCCTGCCTTAGTCCTGACTCCTAACACACTGGTGTCATGTTAGGTATTCTCATAAAAGAGCGGTTGGTACTGATAATGGGTGTTCTCGACTCAGTCACGCCGAAAATTTGACGTGACGAGTCCCTGTTTCGAATTTTGGCTGAAAGGAAGGTGAGAAAAATTTTGAGTCTCTGCCATCCTTGCCCTAACTGAGCCATTTCGATCTTTATTAGAATATGGTGCTTTGGGGAAGGTTATGGTTCCTTCATTACTCGTTGTTGCGGTGAACGTATTATGATTTGGTGTATAACTAATGGGTAAAGTAAACGCCAAGGGAGGCTAAGGATTCCAGATCTCAGAAGGATAAAAGGGTTTCTGTACGAAAACGATAGCCTCCTACTTGTCTTCTTATAGGAAGGGCAAAACGGAAGGTATTAAATTCATTCAGGTTTCCAAAAGAATCTGAAAACAAAGATGTATCCGTTCCACTTCCCCACCTCATCAGACTAACCGTCGAATATAAATGAGTCTCGTAAATAGAAGTCATTAAAAGCGTGTTTTGGATAGTCAAACGGCAAGAACGCGTCAAGAGTAAAATCAAAAAATGCCTCGTAGATCAGTACATTTCCTGGACAAATGGAAAACCGCCAGCATTAATGAAAGGCCGAATTAAATGAGCCATAATAAAGGCTCGGCATTACCAAAACCCCCCTTTTCCAACCAAGAGGTTGGACAGCAGGGTTTTGAGGGGTTATTGTGGGGCCCAAGTAATTTATGGGCCAGACCCATCTACCCGTGGAGAATCCAAAGGTCCAAGCCGAGGAGGGCTATGGCCCAAACCCAATAAAATAAAGCACATGATGGCCTTGGGATACAGCCGAGGACAGTTTAGTCCTCGGCAGAACCCAAATTCCCACCGGAAAGAAGGACAAAAATGGTATAGAACTAAGTTTGAAATAAAAATCTAAAATATCAAGGGAAAGCTGCCCTTACTGCCATTCAATACTCTGCACCTGACAGAGCCGCATTCTTTGGCTTTTACAACCACCCCCAACGACTTTGGGTATGGGCTGATGGGACAAGTATCAGTCTTGGAAAAGTTAACCCAATACGTGGACGAAGGACAGTGAACGCAGGCTAGTATAAAAGGAAAAGTAAGTGATCTAGGGAAGGGGCTAGGAAAAATGGCCAAAAACCAGAGCCTCCCAGCCCACCTCCAGGAGTAAGACTCCAGGGGTGAAGAAAACTTAACCGTGTATGAACACCACGGAAAACCCGCCGCCTGGTGACCAAGGCCTAGCTTTTCAAACCCACGCTCTACAAATGATATTGTTTGGGCATTTTTACGTGCAACCCCAAACTGTTACGGTCCATTACGAAATCGTGTCCTTACAATTGCCTATACCAATAATTTAATTTAATTTGTCATACCATTATTATCAATTAAACAAACAATAAAAAAAAATACTATTTTATCAAATTATAATAAATTTAAGCAATAAAACATTCGCACCTAATGCTATGATAATGATACTACTACAGTCGACAAAGTCTAATCTAGCACAAACTTATCTCAGCCAAAAAAAAAAAAAAATCAAAAATCAAGCACAAACTTAAATAATATAATATAAAATTAATTATCTTTACTGGTGGTTTGAATCACAAAATCAATTATCTTTACTTACTCTACTTTCCATAATCAAAGTGCCAAACAACTTTTACTCTATCAAAACGTTAGTAGAACTAGCCAAAAAAAGAAAAATCAGAACATAGAGAGAGACCCATACCACACGTTCACAGGGGAGATAGAGGCCAAAAAAGGGCTGCGTTTTTTTTGTACCAACTTTTTTTGGACCAACTTAAGATTTGAAGAAGTGGTTTTTTTTTTTTTTTTTTTTAATTTTAAATACTAAGTATTTTTAACACACACATAGAGAAATGAGAGAATATTTAAAAAAAAAAAAAACTGACAGTGATATATATTTAAAAAGGTCTAACTCTTTGGAGAAGTGTAGAATGCATTATAACATTCAAACACTTTTATTAGCATGACTATAGTAACAAAAAAAAAAAAATGGTTTCTCATATATATTGAACAAATAAATATTAACATACACTATAATTAACATCCATTACATAAAATCCTAAAAATAAAATTTTATTTATTAATATCCATTACATACATTATATTTAGGTTTTAGGGTATTTCAGTTATTTTTTAGGTTTAGTGTGTATTTTGGTAATTTTTAGTGGCTTTTGAGCATATTTGGTCTTTTTTTAGGATTAGGGGTTATTTTGGTAATTTTAAAGGATTTTAGAATACTTTAGTCATGTTCTAGTTTTAGGGGCATTTTGGTAATTTTGATTATTAGGTAATTTGGTGGGTTAGGGTTTACTTATAATAATTAGGTTGGGTTCGGTTTTTTTTTTTTTTTTGAAACAAGGTTGGGTTGGATTTGGGTTAGAGGTAATTAGTTAAATAGATAATAATAGATAAATAAACTTTATGTACCTAACTCAATTATACTCACTCCAAATCCACTCATTTGACACTCCAACTTATAATAGACATACTTTCTCCTCTTTTTTTCTTTTTGGTTTTTTTTTTTTATAATTATTTTTCCCCCACTTTTTTCCCACCATTCCACCTAACTCCACTCACATTTTCTTTCTTTTTTTCCTCACTTTACCTACCCTCACCTTATTTTTTTTATTAAAAAAAAAAAACATCCTGCCCCCACCCCCTTTAAATTTACCCGCCTCTCTCTCATTAATTCTCTTTCCACTCTCTCTTTCCTTTCTTCACTTGTTATCTGTCAATCACTTTCCTTTTTATTTTATGTTTTTTCTTTCTTCACTGATTCACCATGTGATTGGAGTAGAGTAGATGCAAATGCTTCTAGGTCGATATCTTCATAGAATGCTGATGTTGGTCATGAAAGTCGTGTGTCAAATCTATAACAGTATAACTAATCGGTAATGTATGCAATGCACGAGAAAGTTTAATATTGTCTGTTTCTCTTATTTATTTATTTTTTGCCTAGATATGAAATTTTGTTAATTATGATAGTTATTAATAGGATTTATTAATATTGTGTTTATATATAGAATTATATGTTCTAGAATTAAGTATTTATTTTGATTGTATTTATATACAAAACTCGATATTTTATCTCATGAAATTAAATTCTGTAAGGATATGGTGTAAAAGCCATATTTTACCCATCTAATCCCAACATGTCATATTATCTTATTATATATTTAAGAATAAATACAACCATACTCAATCAATTCTAATACTCATACATATAAATAAATATATATATATATATATATATATATAAATCTAACCAAATTGAGAGTTTATTGAGATATTATTTGGTGTGGTAGGATGTATTGAATTTTAAGTAAAATACTGATATCGCAATCTCTTATTGGGTGGTATACACCCCATCCTTACCAAATTCGGACTATTCTATCATTTAAAAAATGAGTCTAAATTTTGTAAAGATGAGGTATAAAACACATGTTTTACATTATTCAATAAGAAATTGTTATATCAGTTTTTTACTAAAAAACTCAATACATCCTGTTACACCTAATAACATCTCATTAAGCTCCTAGTTGGGTTGGATTTTCAAATGAGTTTTAAAACTGATTGAGTGTGGTTATATATATTCTTTAATTTTTGATATAATGATATGATAGATTAGAATTGGAGGGTGTAAAACTTAGATTTTACATCACATCCATATAAAATTTAATCTCTTAAAAGGATATAATGTGTTAAGTTTATAATAAATGTTTAAATACAGTGTGTAAAATTGTAAGGCAAATTTTAATTGACATTTTAAAAATGCTTTTTGAAGCTTCCCTGTCATCATTTAAATTGGAAAAAATCTAAATTAGAAAACAATAACAAAAAACAAGAAAAACACATAAATTAAAATATTAATTTTCTTTCTTTTTCTTGCATTTTCTTAGCGATCAAACATGCAAAAACATAAACGTATTCAAAATCTCATATCAGACCCATTTGTTTCTTATTATTTCATCTCCAAATCCAACCATTTCCTCTTAACATTCTCTCTCTACCTCAGCCTCTCTCTTTTCCTCTCTCACTGGCCCGATCCCTTGCCTTCACCCACTGCCGTTCACCATCGCTGCCATGGCGTTCACAAGGTCCAAGCATCTCTTTACATAGGAAACTCATTCTTCCTGGTGTGAAAAACATAAAAAAATAAAAAGGAGATTTTGGGGTAAGAGGTTTGTTGGGTAGGTGGCGTTTAGGTGCAGAGAGACTTTACTTGTGTTGCACGAGGCTTTAGCTACTGGGTCATTACTCAGTTTGTTTATTTGATTTTGAGGTTAGTGGGTCATGGCAGATGATGGTGATGAGTGGGATTTTATTAAAAAATAACTATAAGATTCAAACTATATTATTAGTTAGGTAAGGTTTGAAACAAATTTTATTTCTAACAAATCGAGTCCAGAGGACTCGATTTTGCTCCAAGGAAATCGAGCGTGAGACACTCGATTTCCAAGTGAGTATGGAAATCGAGTGTAAGACACTCGATTTCCAAGTGCAAATTCACTAGGCAAAATCGAGTACAGAAAACTCGAATTGTTAGAAACCAAATATATTTCAAACCTTGCTTAAATAATAATATGGTTTGGGATTTGTAGTTATTTTTTAATAAAATCCGTGATGAGGGGATCAAACACTTGACCACTTATGGCAGGCAGGAAAAGTGCCTTTAGTCCCTTCAATCTCGAATCTTCTGTTTTGGTTTTGGTTTCATTGTGTTGTTGAAGGCTTTCATTTCGGTTTGATTTTCATTTTTGGCCGAGTCCGGTGATTTGCTGGGTTTCACTGTTTCAGCAACCAATTATTTGAAGAAGATCACGAAAAACACGTTCTTCCAAAAAAAATATAATAATGATAAGAAAAAGAAATTAAATTATTTTATTTTTAAAAAATCATAAGGCTTTGTTTTGAGAAAGAAGAAAAAAAATCATAAGTTAAGAATTTTGTTTTATTATTATTTTTTAAATTAAAATGCTGACGTGACATTTTTTAAATGTGAACTAAAATTTTTTAATATTACTTTTTTCTGTCTCAGTTTGTTTGTCCTCTATTCCATTTTGGGATGTCCCAAAATATTATCATATTTCTAAAAATAAAAGTAATTAATTTACTAGTTCTTATTATACCCCTACTTTATTTTCAAAATTATTTGAAAAAAAAAACTAACAAATATTTAAAAAATCAATCTAATTGGGGCACCTTTTTAATTGCCTCATTAAGAATAACTTAAAAAAAAAAAAAAAAAAAACTGATAAATTTATTTAAGGGTAGTGTGAGGACTCGATTTGTAACGACCCGTAATAACGTTGAGTTCGCACGTAAAAAGGCCCAAACAATATCATTTATAGAGCGTGGGTTTGAAAGGCTAGGCCTTGGTCACCAGACGGTGGTTTTTTCGTGGTGTTCATACATAATTAAATCGTGTTCGCCCTAGGAGTTTTTCTCCTGGAGGCGGGCTGGAAGGCTCTGGTTTTTTGCCATTTTTCCCAGCCCCTTTCTTTGGGTTCTTCTTTTTCCTTTTATACTGGCCTGTATCCCTTATCCAACGTCCACGTGTGGGTTCGACTTTCTAGGACTGATACTTGTCCCATCAGCCCATACCCAGAGTGGTTACGGGTGGTTGTAAAAGCTGAAAAGTATGGCTCTGTCAGGTGCAGAGTATTGAATGGCAGTAAGGGCAGCTTTCCCTTTGTCCTTGGTCGTTATACTATCCAGTGTACCCTTCTCTATTGATCTAGATATTTTAGATTTTTTCCCGAACTGTTCCTATACCGTTTTTACCCTTCCTTCCAGGGAGACCTCAGATATGCCGATGACAGAATCATCCTCGGTTGTGTCTCAAGACTATCTGGACTTTTACTACCTATCCTCGGCTATAACCTTCCTCGGCTCGGGCCTTGGGCCCTAATGTAAAATGAGCCAGGGCCATAAATTATTGGGCCCCACAATAGCCCCTCAAAATCCTGTTGTCCGACCTCTTGGTCAGAGAGGAGGGTTTTGATGATGCCAAGCCTTTATTACGGCTCGTTTAGCTCTGCCCTTCATTAATGTTGGTGTCTCTTCATCTACCCAGGAATCATACCGGGCTATAAGACATTCCTCTGAATTTATTCACAATGCGTTCCTGCCGTTTCATTATCCAAAACGCACTTTTAATGATTTCCCTTTACGAGACCATTTAAATTCGACGGTTATTGACGGTGTGGGGAAGTGGAGTGGGTATATTCTCGTTTACAGATTTTCTTGGAAATCTGGACAGATTAAATACCTCCCGTTTTGCCCTTCATATAAGAAGAAAGGCAAGAGGTTATTCCTTTTATACAGAGGCCCTTTTAATCCTTCTGAAACCTGAGACCCTTAGCCTCCTCCAGAGTTTACTTTATCCGCTAGCTACACCTTGAATTGTGATACGTTTGAGATAGGAGTGAGAATGAAGGAACCATACCCTTCCTAGAAATATCATGTTCTCATGAAGTTCAAAATAGCTCGGTCAGGGCAGGGATGGCAGAGACTCAAGATACTTCTCATCCTTCTTTCAGCCAAAATCCGAAGCAGGGGCTCATCGCGTCAAACCTTTGGCACGACTGAGCTAGGGTCACCCATTATCAGTACCAGCTGCTCCCTTATGAGCATATCTAACCTGGAACCAGCGTGTTAGGAGTCAGAACCGATGCAGGGACAAAGTATCTCTGCTTCTTCCTCTCTTCCTTCACTGGTTCCTCCTTTTGCCTCCCCTTCTTCTTCTTTCCCATCACCAGATCCATCCTGGTGCTTTTCCTTCTTCCTCTTCTTCTCCACTTCCGCCAAGAAAGGTCCTCCTCTCAATATGGGTGCCACTGGGACAAAATTTGGAAGGACTTGGGAGCAGAGCCTTAAAAAGATTTCTGGTTGTTCGTTTGTTTTGTTTTTTTTATTGCTTTTGTAATTCGTTTTCTGTATAGGCTTGTCTAAGCCCTTCATTGTACGTTGTAATGCATCTTCATATTAATAAAAGTCATTATTGCTTTATTTCGTATATTCTATCTCTTTTTTTCTTCAAATGGTTATGCCGTGAATAGATGTACTACCCCGTGACTTTTTTTTTATTCTTATACTATGAACGATGCTTAGGGCCGAAATCCCAGTTAATAAAAAGACCTCGCTCTGTGCTTTATTGAAACTATTCGACATAATAATGCCGATTCGAACAAATGATACTTAGGGCAGAAATCCTTACTAAGAAGAAAAGAAAAAGATATTATGATGAGTCTATTATAGTCGTTTGGTATAATAATGCCGACCTGGGAAAACAATACTTAGGGCCAAAATCCTTTACTAAGAAAGAAAAATGTCATTATGAACTTATTAGAGATATCGTATATAATAAGGCCGACCTGAAAATGGGTTGTACAACTCAAATCTGAACGAGATGATGGCTGAATGCTCGATGCCATGTAGGAAGTAATCATCCGAGAACATATAAACCAAAAAATGAACAACCCCTGCAAGCCGCTGAGTAATAAGGCGTTTCGCTAACTGCCTAATAACCTTCATAGCCTTTGTCTTTTCTGGTATTTGGTCCGATGACTGAGCGACTTAGAATTCTTCTTAAGTAGCTGACCTTTCCATAGGTTTGAGTCTGAGGACCATGCAATACCTTGATTCTGTCCAAAACTTAGTTTTTCTTCTAAGTAGTTGGTTTCCCCATAGGTTTGAGTCCGAGGACCATGCAATACCTTGGTTCTGTCCAAAACTCAGTTTTTCCTCTAAGTAGTTGGTTTCCCCATAGGTTTGAGTCCGAGGACCATGCAATACCTTGGTTCTGTCCAAAACTCAGTTTTTCTTCTAAGTAGTTGGTTTCCCCATAGGTTTGAGTCCGAGGACCATACAATACCTTGGTTCTGTCCAAAACTCAGTTTTTCTTCTAAGCAGTTGGTTTCCCCATAGGTTTAAATCCGAGGACCATGCAATACCTTGATTCTATCCAAAACTCAGTTTTTCTTCTAAGTAGTTGGTTTCCCCATAGGTTTGAGTTCGAGGACCATGCAATACCTTGGTTCTGTCCAAAACTCAGTTTTTCTTCTAAGCAGTTGGTTTCCCCATAGGTTTGAGTCCGAGGACCATGCAATACCTTAGTTCTGTCCAAAACTCAGTTTTTCCTCTAAGCAGTTGGTTTCTCCACAGGTTTGAGTCCGAGGACCATGCAATATCTTGATTCTATCCAAAACTCAGTTTTTCTTCTAAGCAGTTGGTTTCCCCATAGATTTGAGTCCGTGGACCATCCAATACCTTGGTTCTGTTCAAAAATCAGTTTTTCTTCTAAGCAGTTGGTTTCCCCATAGGTTTGAGTCTGAGGACCATACAATACCTTGGTTCTGTCCAAAACTCAGTTTTTCCTCTAAGTAGTTGATTTTCCCATAGGTTTGAGTCCGAGGACCATGAGGACCATGCAATACCTTGGTTCTGTTCAAAACTCATTTTTTCTTCTAAGCAGTTGGTTTCCCCATAGGTTTAAGTCCGAGGACCATACAATACCTTGGTTCTATCCAAAACTCAGTTTTTCTTCTAAGCAGTTGGTTTCCCCATAGGTTTGAGTCCGAAGACCATGCAATACCTTGGTTCTGTCCAAAACTCAGTTTTTCCTCTAAGTAGTTGGTTTCCCTATAGGTTTAAGTCTGATGACCATACAATACCTTGGTTCTGTCCAAAACTCAGTTTTTCCTCTAAGTAGTTGGTTTCCCCATAGGTTTGAGTCCGAGGGCCATGCAATACCTTAGTTCTGTCCAAAACTCAGTTTTTCTTCTAAGTAGTTAGTTTCCCCATAGGTTTGAGTTCGAGGACCATGCAATACCTTGGTTCTGTCCAAAACTCAGTTTTTGATAAGTAGTTGGGGGAATTAACCCCTCGGCTACGGCATGAGACCTTGGTTTTAGGGGAATTAGCTTCTCGGCCTAGCCCCTAGAACCATCCGTACTGCTGATGCTACGAAGCGCAGCCCCTAGTGGAACTTTACGCTAGAACACTACAACCAGCTGTTTGAAATGACAAGGGGACTGTCTCGACCTACCGCCTGTGCCAACACACAAGCCCTCCCCACAGACGGTGCCAATTGTGAGGACTCGATTTGTAACGACCCGTAATAACGTTGGGTTCGCACGTAAAAAGGCTCAAACAATATCATTTATAGAGCGTGGGTTTGAAAGGCTAGGCCTTAGTCACCAGACGGTGGTTTTTTCGTGGTGTTCATACATAATTAAATCGTGTTCGCCCTAGGAGTTTTTCTCCTGGAGGCGGGCTAGGAGGCTCTGGTTTTTGGCCATTTTTCCCAGCCCCTTTCTTTGGGTTCTTCTTTTTCCTTTTATACTGGCCTGTATCCCTTATCCAACGTCCACGTGTGGGTTCGACTTTCCAGGACTGTTACTTGTCCCATCAGCCCATACCTAGAGTGGTTGGGGGTGGTTGTAAAAGCTGAAGAGTATGGCTCTGTCAGGTGCAGAGCATTGAATGGCAGTAAGGGCAGCTTTCCCTTTGTCCTTGGTCGTTATACTATCCAGCGTACCCTTCTCTATTGACCTAGATATTTTAGATTTTTTCCCGAACTGTTCCTATACCGTTTTTACCCTTCCTTCCAGGAAGACCTCAGATATGCCGAGGACAGAATCATCCTCGACTGTGTCTCAAGACTATCTGGACTTTTACTACCTATCCTCGGCTATAACCTTCCTCGGCTCGGGGCCTTGGGCCCTAATGTAAAATGGGCCAAGGCCACAAATTATTGGGCCCCACAGGTAGTTTTGTAAACTTATAGATTTTTATAAGGCAGACAAGACAATAAATAATGTTTCGTTAAAAAGTTTGACTTTTCAAATAGGACAAACAAATTAGGACGGATGGAGTATTTTATTAGTCATGTCAAAGTTTAGTGTGTCAGTAGTGCACTCTGTATGTCACGTAAGACATTTTCATTACTAAGAAAACGGTAGGGACCAAAATAGTAATGATTTTCGATTTTCATAGACCAACATAAGCGCTCCAAAAAACTATGAACTAAAATGAAAATTAGTCTAAAATGTTGAGACCAAAAATGCATTTTTGCAAATTTTGGAAAGACTCAAGGATGGGCTTGGTGGATAATTTTTGTTGGAGTATTTGGGTTATATTTTAAATATTTGTTGTAGTGTTTGGGCTAAATTTTATTTCATTACAAGGCCAAGAATTATGTTGGGGGCAAGGAAAATTTTTGTTGGGCCAAGGGCAGTTAGGAAGAATTTTGTTGGGTTAAATCCTAATTTTTAAAATTTTATAAATAGTATTTTCAGGTCTAATAATAGCTCCGTCTCTATGTGTGTGTATATATTTTATGAAAGCAGAATTACATCAGATCAATTTGAACAGCATGTGAGATACATCATACATTCAAGAATGTCTTCTAAGCTCTATCCACGCCACTTCATACTCTACAAACTGTGCATGCATGTCTTGCAAAAATGTGAGCGACAGTATTTAAGTGCATTTTGTTGATTCTTTATTTGTTGAATGAACTCTTCAAAAGGAGTACGAAAAATTTTATTAAAAAAAAAAAAAAAAAAAAAGTAGTTTTTGATATAGAAGTATAGAACCTCAAAATAAGCTTTAAAAAAAATTTTTTAAAAAATTAAAAAAAAAACTCATAAAACTGACTTGTTCTTTTGGTTAAAATATTTTTTTTATAATCTCTTTTTGTTAAAATATTGTTTCTATTCTACTCCTTTTATTTTATTTTTTACGGCTCTTTAAACACACTCTCTTAGACCAAGAGTGCTTTGATTAGATTGTATACACAACGCAAGCTTTAATTCATTTGATTGTTGAAGATTCATAGATAAATTATCAGTGTCACTTAAGAAGTAAGAGTGAAATCTTACTATAAATTTCTACGCTTTACAACGGATAATTAAGAAAATTGAGCATCTCTATCCCAAAAAAAAAAAAAAAAAAACAAAAAAACCCAAACTGAGTGAGCATATTCTACAAACCAGCAATTTTTTTTTTTTTTTTGATGAACACAAACCAGCAAATATTATGCAAAGGAAAGTAGCTAGAAAAATAGCGAGACAACATTTCATCAAATCAAATTGCAATACTCCGAAGATCTTGATGTGAATTGTATATTCCACAAGCGAACTTTATTCAAAAAGATTTGATGGCAAGCGTTGTTTCATAACCACATCAAGTGGTGTGGATTTGATGTTTGTTAATCCAGAGGTGGCAGTCATATCAACTGGTACATTTGATGGGGGTGAGATTTCAAATGCATGTATGAGACTAGCCCAAGACCAAAGGGTTTGAGCTCAAAATTTTGACCCCTCACATCAACATCTTTGTGAGTAGTGAGAAATCTCTGAACTCTCTAATGGGTCAGACCACACACTAGGGTCTGTCTGGATCTTCCACAAATTGACCACTAGATGTGTGCCTTTTGTGACACTATCTTATTCTAATGAATCATCGTAATATTAGACCAAAGACTATGAAATCCGAAATCT
Organism: Quercus lobata; assembly: GCF_001633185.2. Lineage (NCBI taxonomy): Eukaryota > Viridiplantae > Streptophyta > Magnoliopsida > Fagales > Fagaceae > Quercus > Quercus lobata. Next base: position 6,589,385 of record NC_044905.1, on the reverse strand, counting down.
TAAGGATATATGACTGAGATATGAGTCATATGACTGCTGTCTTCCTCTGTTACGTGTCTTTTTAGAATTTTTAATTTTACACAAAGACCGGAAAAAATTTAGGGGTTTTCTTAGTATAAAAAACTTGGACAAATTTCCCAAGTGGCTTAATTCTTTTTACTATATATATATATATATATATATATATATATATATATATATATATATATAAAGTAGTGGTTTTATTCTTAAGACAAAAAGAGCATAGTTAGAGACCGCTCAAAGTGAAGGGTTTTCTTGGCTTATTTGCAAGTTATCTAACTTGAGGTACGAATACAAATGGTTTTATTTTCTTTTTAGAATAAGGAATAAGGAGTAAGAAAAAGTACCTAAATCATATCTAATTGATTTAATTATATTATGGATTCATTTGACATTAATAATTATAAGTTTGATACACACAAAAAATCATAAGAAACAAAATACATTTACTTCAAGAAAATTATAACATTTGAACCCATAAGGAGGTTTCTTAAAATCCTCCTTAAAGAAAGGAGAAAATTCTAAAAAAATTTGCTTAACAAATTCTAAATTTCCTAGGAGGCTACAACAACAATATAAATGCTAAAGAAATCATTAGGAGGCTATGAGACCCTTAAGAAACCCTAGAAAACTTTAATTCGTATTAAGAATGAAATTAGACTAGAAAATAGGAAAAATGGCCAAAAAAAAAAAGGAAATCTTGGGAAATTTTAAAAAATCAACTCCTACATACTCGAGAAAATGTCCTAGAATAGACCACATTTTGCCTTTTAAATTGAAAGTTATAACAAAAAGAAAAATGAGCAAAAATAGCAAAAATGACTAAATGCAAGCCTAAATAAAGGAATTTTCCGAAAAGTGACATAGGTCCTGCTATAAAGTGATGATTTTTTTTAAGAGAGGGAGAGGTAAAGTGATAGTTTTAATCCTCACAAAGATTCCCTTAAGATCACCAAATTTCCCATGATTTTACTATTTGCTCCAATAAACTAGTACTTTTTTTTTTTTTTTTTGAAAACTCTTGTGTGTAAACTTCTAAGTGGCTCTCTATTCAAGAAAAGTTTGTATTATCCGTTTTACATCAGTTCTCAAAATCCATTGCACATCTTTCACGCCTGAATCATTCTCTCATATCATACCATAGCAAGAATATGTAAATTCTTCCCAATTATTATTCTTGTCCGATTCACAACTTAATCAAGCATCATATATAAACTAAAGATCATAGATGCCACAAAGGACCTAAAAGTTGTTGTCGATCGATTGAGAATTTTCTAACTACTTTGATCGACCACTAAATCTTTTATTACAATGAATCTTTTAAACTCTTCATGGAGTTGTTGGTGGAAGGCGTTTGTCATCTCGCAATTACTCAACCTCTATAAACGTGTCAAATGAGAACAAAGAGAAAAAAAAATGGAAAATTTTAATTTAAAAAAAAAGGGGGAAAATGCGTGCACTTCTTGTAGTCATAGCGTGTAAGATTTCAACATGGGCTTTTACAAGAAGAATAAGAATTTTCTAACAATTGCACACCCAAAGATTTAACCTGATTTCGTTGCAAAGGCCTTTCATCTTCCAGTCAAATGGAAGATGGATTGAAAACCATGGTAGTAACAAGTGTACTATCTAATAATTTTCCTGTGACCAGAAGGCAGAAGCTCATGTGAAGACTCCGGAAAAAGTCAAAAAACACATAATGTTCATTAATACTAAAGATGAGACATCATCATTCGTCACTACTGAATCACATAAACCTTCTGCAAATGATTTTTATATTTTTATTTTTGAAGGATTCAAGAAATGATTTACTAAATCCTATCCTATCGTTTACGGGTAAGAAAAAAGATACATTAAACACATCAAAAAGATCAACAATAGTGGGCCATGTCCGGCCTTAAAATATACCTTTCTCGGCCTTTCGGCTAAGGTCAAATGTCCGGCCTTAAAATAACAATTACATAGAAGATGCATTCCTCAGATAGATATTGATCTAGGCAAGTATACAAATATGTTAAAGAAGATGCATTCCTCATATAGATATTGATATAGGCAAGTATACAAATATGTTAAAAATTGTAATATAGGATCCGTTTGAATACAACTTATTTTTTCTGAAACTGAAAACTGAAAACTGAAAATACTGTAATATAATAATTTTTAAATATGTAAATAATACCGTAGGATCCATTTTTAATATTTTTAAATGCGTAAATAGTATATATACAATATATAAACAGTATATATATGGTTCATAAACAGTGATTTTGAGACTTAAAAAAAAAAGAAAACGCGTATTTGAAAACACAGACATGTATCCAAACCGGCACATATTAGTCTCTTATAAGAAGTAACCAAAAATATCCATCTCCTAAAACAGTACTTTAAGCTACAATAATGGACTTCCTTTTACAACATCTAAACACCAATATTATAGCTGGATTGCTTGCCATATTCATCGTTTTCTACTTTATCAACAACAGGTTTGGTTCTGCTAAGAGGAAAAAAGCACCAGAAGCTGCTGGAGGATGGCCTCTAATTGGTCACTTGCACCTATACACTGGATCCCAGCTCCCCCACATAAGTTTAGGAGCCTTAGCAGAAAAGTATGGACCAGTGTACACAATCCGAATTGGGGTTCATCCAGCTTTGGTGATTAGTAGTTGGGAATTAGCTAAGGAATGTTTCACTACCAATGATGTGGCCACATGTTCTCATGCCAAATCCATTGGTGCTAATCACTTGACTTACAACTATGCCATGTTGGGGTTCAGCCCTTATGGTCCTTTTTGGCGTAACATGCGCAAGATAACAGCTTTGGAGCTACTCTCAAATCGCCGGCTTGAGTTACTCAAAGATGTTAGAGCCTCGGAGATGGAGACCTCTTTGAAAAAGCTGTACAAGGTCTGGACAGAGAAGAAGGATATTGGGTCAGGTTATGTTTCTCTAGAGATGAAGCAATGGTTTGGGTACTTGACACTCAACGTTGTTCTTAGAATGGTTGTTGGGAAGCGATTCATCGGTGCCATGGATACAAGTGATGAGAAAGAGGCACCTAAGGCTCGTCAGTGTCAAAAGGCTTTTAGGGACTTCTTTCACTTGGTGGGTTTGTCGCTTGTGGGAGATGCTATTCCTTGGCTTGGATGGTTGGATTCATTATTGGGAGGGCATGAAAAGGCCATGAAGAAAACAGCGAAAGAGATGGACTTTTTGGTTACTGAGTGGTTGGAGGAGCACAAGCAGAGGAGAGCTTCGGGTGAGGGTAAAGGGCATCAAGACTTCATGGATGTCATGCTTTCAATCCTAGAGGGTGTTGACCTTGCTGGCTTTGATGCTGATACCGTCAACAAAGCCACGTGTTTGGTACGTATACCTAACTAATATAAAATGCTAATTGTATCCCAATCAATTGTTTATGAATGATTCTAGGGAGGGATCTAATCCCACATGACCATATGGTCCACATCCCTTAACATGTTGACAAGTGGTGGCTATAAGAATATTTTTTTAAGGTAATCATTAAAAAACTTAAATTATATAAAATTTAATAAAGAGATAACTTAAATATATCGATGTCACAAAAAAACAAAACAAAAAAAAAATTTATTACAAGTTATTTCTACTAACAAAGAGTAAAAGAAAAATTGACAAATAAGAAATAAAGTGGGAAGTGGGAATTGAAAATGCTAAGATGAGAGTAATAAAATAAGAGAATTAAAATATCAATAGAAAAGAGAAAGAAAAACTTATGATATTTGTTATAACTACGAGCTAAGTCATTAAGGAAAACAAAATTATTGCAACTGTAAACCTAAAAAGGACATAATTGCCAGCATTCTCAAGGAAAACTCATGAACTAAAATATTATTCTTGAGTCCTTTTTTCAAAGAAAAATGAAATTAGAGATTATTTTTATGTAATAGGCTGAAAGAGTTAAAAATTGGAATAATTATTTTTATTTTTCTTTTTGAATAGGTTTTTTGTTGAATAATTTGTTAACTCATTTTTGTTTGGTCTAGTCTTCCCCCCCCCCCCCCCCCCCCAGCGGGGGGATTATTTTTGTTGTTATTTGTGCTTCTTTTTTTTTTGGGTTTTTTAAGGGTTTTTTTGTTTGGGGGGGGGGGGGGTAAAGGGGCTAAGGATTATGTTTGTGGGGGACAAAATTATTTTTGGAGTAATATTACATCTACAACATTTTCAAAACAAATCTTATGCAATAATTTGTGATTAGTGGGTTAAAAACTAATGTCAATATTGAGCCAAAATTAGAATTAGTAACTGTTTCCCGCTTATTACATAAGATTTATTGTAAAATTATTATAAAAATATTGTGAATGTAGTATCACTTTTATTTTTACTGAACCAAAATTCTTATAATTTTCAAGTCAGTGTGGTCATTTTTATTAGGGTGGACCAAATAGGTTAATTTAGTGTGTGTGTGTGTGTGTGTGTATATATATATATATTTGCAAGTATATATATACATTTTTTGGCAAGTTAAGATGGTCCTATGACCACCCTAAGTTACAAGTAGTGTTGCCCATAATGTTGATGGATGGTGAGTAGTAGACACTTATTGTCTATTTTATTTATATGGACCTATAACTTTTGATTGATTACTCACAATCACACAAATCAGTAAATTCTAAAATTTGAGTAAAAATGGGTATATCTGTAATATTATTGATTATTTAGAAAGTTCTAATACTTTTTGGTTTCTTTATGGTTTCTTTCAAATAAAAATATTTTCATTTTTCTAAATTTGGTTGTGGCTTGAAATGTGAAAACAAATTGTTTTTGTTAAGAAAACAAATCCCAAATGAATGAAAAAAAAAAAAAAAAAAAAAATAATAAAATTTCGAATGTCTGTCAACCTTTGGCCTTTGGAGAGAGAGAGAGAGAGAGGAGAGGAGGATGAAGTAAATAGAGAGAAATTATCATTTAAAGATTTTTTTAATGGTGATGTGTAGTTTATTTGTGATGATCTGTCAAGTTAGTAATGTTCTAGTAAACATCTCCAATTTTTTATAGTATAGACAACGTTTAATTTTCAGCTGAATTGGGTTTGTTTTTTCCTTGATCATTGAAAATTGTGTTCCATTGATATGTGTTTTTTACTATAATAAATACTGGAGAAGTGTGCAATTCGTTTTCCACATAAACAATTGAAGCCTTTGATACTCGTGATTTAACAGTACTAGCGAGGATAATGATGTGCACAAGCATGTTTAAACATCAGTAATCTTAATTATTTATATCAATTATGTTTAATCAAAATTAATTTATAAAATACAAAAAAATGATATCAGCTAGGTAGATTTGTGTTATAAGAACCATTAATTTTGGTTATGAACAACTATTTTATTTTTTTAAATTACACCATGCAGAATATGATAGCAGGAGGCAACGACACAACCATGGTTACCTTGACCTGGGCACTCTCACTATTATTGAACAATCGCCACACTTTGAAGAAAGCCCAAGAGGAGTTGGACATCAAAGTTGGTAAAGGAAGACTAGTGAATGAAGCAGATATCAATAACTTGTTCTACCTTAAAGCCATTATCAAGGAGGCACTAAGGCTATACCCACCTGGAACACTTGTACCAAGAGAGTTCCATGAAGACTGCACCATTGGTGGCTACCATGTCACAAAAGGCACACGTCTAGTGGTCAATTTGTGGAAGATCCAGACAGACCCTAGTGTGTGGTCTGACCCATTAGAGTTCAAGCCAGAGAGATTTCTCACTACTCACAAAGATGTTGATGTGAGGGGTCAAAATTTTGAGCTCATACCCTTTGGTAGTGGTAGAAGAGCTTGCCCTGGGATATCTTTTGGTCTTCAAATGCTGCACTTGACTCTAGCTAGTCTCATACATGCATTTGAAATCTCAACCCCATCAAATGCACCGGTTGATATGTCTGCCACCTTTGGATTAACAAACATCAAATCCACACCACTTGATGTGGTTGTGAAACCACGCTTGCCATCAAATCTTTTTGAATAAAGTTTGCTTGTGGAATATACAATTCACATCAAGATCTGCGGAGTATTGCAATTTGATTTGATGAAATGTTGTCTCGGAATTTTTCTAGCTACTTTCCCTTGCATAGTATTTGCTGGTTTGTAGAATATGCTCAGTTTGGCTTCTTTTTTTGGATAGAGATGCTCAGTTTGCTTAATTATCCGTTGTGATAAAGAGTAGAAATTTATAGTAAGATTTCACTCTCACTCCTTAAGTGGTACAAATAATTTATCTATGAAACTTTAGCAATCAAAGGAATTAAAGCTTGTGTTGTGTATACAATTTGATCAAACTATTGGCCTAAGAGAGTGTGTTTGAAGAGTGGTAAAAAATTAAAAGGGTAAACTACAAGTTTAGTCCTTAACTTTTTTTATGCTATGTATTGATTTGGTCCTTAACATTTTAAATGTGTCAATTTAGTCCTAAATTTTTTAGCATTGTGTCCAAATGATCTCTGCCGTTAATTGATGGATGAAAAAGGTTGATGTGGCTAACAGTGATATTAAAATAATATTTTTTATGTTGAAATTGCCAAGTGTATTGCCATGTTACATATTTAAAAAAAAAAAGGTGTTTCTAATATATATATATATATATAACATGAAGGACTAAACCTTGTATTGCCACCTGTCCTTGCTTCATTTAAAATAAAAGGGGTAGAAAGAATAGAAACAATATTTTAACCAAATGAACAACTCATTTTATGAGTTTATTTTGGCTTATTTTGAGGTTCTATACTTCTATATCAAAAAATAATGGACTAATTGCAACTTAGTCACCTGTGGTTTGGCCGAAATTTAAATTGTTTATCCGTAATTTGAAATTTGACATTTTACCCACCTGAGATTAGCTCAGTTAGGATTTCATAACCTACTTCTGTTAAAAATGAGACTATATATGTAATTTTGCTCTCATTTTATGTCTCTCTCCTCCCAAAACATAAAAAAACATAAAAGAACAAGCTAAAACAAGATCAAAGAGTGAGGGTTTAGTAAAAATTAAGAACACACATTAGTCTCATTTTTAATATTTCCAATTGCTTCTTAGTGGACTTTAAATGCATAGACACCATAGTATAATAATGGAGCCTATAAAGATCCAAACACATTATGCTCGTTTGGAAGGCTCCAATTCTGGGCACCTGAATTTTTAACCACATTCCAAATTACGAAAATGTGTTGGGATAGAATTGATACCCTACAGTTCACATGAAGCTTTTGAAGAAAGCTGCCTTTTAATCTCTACTTTACCCATATGTGTTTCGATTTTAGATTTTTTTTCTGTTCCATAACGTGGTGTTCAATGATTTAAGGCACCTTTTTTTTTCTCACTTTCTTTTCCTTTTCTTTTCTTTTTGTTTTAGTCATAGACTCAATAGTACAGACTATAGATTTCTGCAAAATGCATTGTACAGTTTTATCTAAACGAGTGGGTACAATTTCATTCAGGTCTTATAGAATTCAAAAGGTAGCTCTTGTTCTTAATTTTCACTATACCCTCACTTTTTGATCTTGTTTTCCTTTGTTCTTTTATGTTTTTTATGTTTTGGAGGAGAGTGACATAAAATGGAAGCAAAATTACATATTTAGTCCCATTTTTAACAAAAGTATGTTACAGAATCCTAACTGAGCTAATCTCAGGTAGATAAAATGCCAAATTTCAAATCACAGGTAAGCAACTCAAATTTTAACCAAACCACATGTGGATAAGTTATAATTAGCCCAAAAATAATTTTTGAGTACTCCTTTTGTAGAGTTCATTCAACAAATAAGAATCAACAAAACGCGCTCAAAAGGGGAAGCAAATAATGTCACTCACATTTTATCAAGACATGCATGCACAATTTGTAGAGGATGAAGTGGCGCGGATAGAACTTATTAGAAGACATTCTTGATTGTATGATGTATCTCACATGCTTTTCAAATTGATTTGATGTAACTCTGCTGTCAATAATTTTATTAGAAACTTAACACATTATATCTTTTTAAGAAATTAAATTCTATAAGAATATGGTGTAAAACCTAAGTTTTACACCTTCCAATTCTAATATGTCATATCATTATATTATATTAATTTAAATTCACTGTTAGGCACGTTAACCTTTTTTCATTCATCACTTAACGGTAGAGACCATTTTGATATAATACCAAAAAGTTTAGGACTAAAATGACACATTTAAAACAAATTCTACAAACCAGCAAATACCATGCAAGGGAAAGTAGCTAGAAAAATTCCGAGACAACATTTCATCAAATCAAATTGCAATACTCCGCAGATCTTGATGTGAATTGTATATTCCACAAGCAAACTTTATTCAAAAAGATTTGATGGCAAGCGTGGTTTCACAACCACATCAAGTGGTGTGGATTTGATGTTTGTTAATCCAAAGGTGGCAGTCATATCAACCGGTGCATTTGATGGGGTTGAGATTTCAAATGCATGTATGAGACTAGCCAGAGTCAAGTGCAGCATTTGAAGGCCAAAAGATATCCCAGGGCAAGCTCTTCTACCACTACCAAAGGGTATGAGCTCAAAATTTTGACCCCTCACATCAACATCTTTGTGAGTACTAGTGAGAAATCTCTCTGGCTTGAACTCTAATGGGTCAAACCACACACTAGGGTCTGTCTGGATCTTCCACAAATTGACCACTAGACGTGTGCCTTTTGTGACATGGTAGCCACCAATGGTGCAGTCTTCATGGAACTCTCTCGGTCCTGAAAGTGGTCCAGGTGGGTATATCCTTAGTGCCTCTTTGATAATGGCTTGAAGGTAGAACAAGTTATTGATATCTGCTTCATTCACTAGTCTTCCTTTACCAACTTTGATGTCCAATTCCTCTTGGGCTTTCTTCAAAGCGTCGCGATTGTTCAATAATAGTGAGAGTGCCCAGGTCAAGGTAACCATGACTGTGTCGTTGCCTCCTGCTATCATATTCTGCGTGGTATAATTTTATATATATATTTAAAGTAGTTGTTCATAACCAAAATTAATGGTTCTTAAACAGAAATCTACTTAGCTGAGATAATTTATTTAAAATTTTTTACATTAATTTTGATCCAACATAATTGATGTAAATAATTAAGATGTATGTCATTGTTAAAACATATATGCTTGTGCACATAATTTATCCTCGCTAGTATTGTTAAATCACGGTATCTAAGGCTGCAATTGTTTATGTGGAAAGCGAATTCCGCATTTTTTAGTATTTATTTTAGTAAAAAACACACATCAATGGAAAACATTTTCAATGATCAAGGAAAAACAAGCCCAATTGAGCCGAAAACGTTGTCTTACTCTTAAAAAAGTTGAAAATGTTTACTAGAACATTACAAACTTGACAGACCATCACAAATAAACTTCAAATCATCATTAAAAAAATCTTCAAATGATAATATCTCTCTCCAAAGGCCAACGGTTGACGGGCATTTGAAATTTTTTTTATTTATTATATGACACCATACAACACAAGTCACTAGTTCCACCTAAATTTTCAGGTAGATTTCAAAATTAGGTTCTACTTTTCCATTAGGCCTTTTCTTTTCATTTGGGATCTGTTTTCCTAACAAAAACTTTTTTTTCTTAATTTCAAGCCACAATCAAATATAGAAAAATGAAAATATTTTTACTCAAAAAAAAAAAAAAAAAAAAAACCAAAAAGTTGTAGAGTTTCCTAAATAATCAACAATATTACAGACACACCAATTTTTACATTTAATTTTATAATAATTTGTTGATTTATGTGATTATCAGTGATTAACTAAAAGTGATAAGTCTATGTAAATAAAATAGACAAAAGGTACTACTCACAATCACATGAATATGAATGCGCATCGACATGCGGGATGTGGTCATTTGAAATTAGATTTCTCCCTAGAATTATTCCTAAATAATTGATTCAGATACATAGCAATTTATATTACTTAGGTATACGTACCAAACATGTGGCTTTGTTGACGGTATCAGCATCAAAGCCAGCAAGGTCAACACCCTCTAGGATTGAAAGCATGACATCCATGAAATCTTGATGCCCTTTACCCTCACCTGAAGCTCTCCTCTGCTTGTGCTCCTCCAACCACTCAGTAACCAAAAAGTCCATCTCTTTCGCTGTTTTCTTCATGGCCTTTTCATGCCCTCCCAATAATGAATCCAACCATCCAAGCCAAGGAATAGCATCTCCCACCAGAGACAACCCCACCAGGTGAAAGAAGTCCCTAAAAGCCTTTTGACACCTACGAGCCTTAGGTGCCTCTTTCTCATCACTTGTAGCCATGGCACCAAAGAATCGCTTTCCAACAACCATTCTAAGAACCACGTTGAGTGTCAAGTCCCCAAACCATTGCTTCATCTCTAGAGAAACAGAACCTGACCCAATATCCTTCTTCTCGGTCCAGACCTTGTACAACTCTTTCAAAGAGGTCTCCATCTCTGAGGCTCTAACATCTTTGAGTAACTCAAGCCTGCGATTTGAGAGTAGCTCCAAAGCGATTATTTTGCGCACGTCACGCCAAAAAGGACCATAAGGGCTGAACCCAAACATGGCATAGTTGTAACTCAAGTGGTTAGCAGCAATGAATTTAGGACGAGAACATGTGGCCACATCATTGGTGGTGAAACATTCCTTAGCTATTTCCCAACTACTAACCACCAAAGCTGGATGAACCCCAATTCGGATTGTGTACACTGGTCCATACTTTTCTGCTAAGGCTCCTAAATTTATGTGGGGGAGCTGGGATCCAGTGAATAGGTGCAAGTGACCAATTAGAGGCCATCCTCCAGCAGCTTCTGGTGCTTTTTTCCTCTTGGCAGAACCAAACCTGTTGTTGATAAAGTAGGATACGATGAATATTGCAATCAATCCAGCTATAATATTGATGTTTAGATGTGGTAAAAGGAAGTCCATTATTGTAGCTTAAACTGTTTTAGGAGATGGATATTTTTGGTTACTTGTAACTTGTAAGAGAACATGTCCCAGTTTGACAATTGACATATTTCATGTTTGTATACTTGCCTGGATCAATATCTATCTGAGGAATGCATCTTCTATGTAATTGTTATTTTAAGGCTGGACATGGTCCATATCGTTGATCTTTTTGATGTGTTTAATATATCTTTTTGCATACCCTGACAAGATAGGATAAGATTTAATAATTCGTTTGTTGAATCCTTCAAAGTAAAAAATAAAAATAATCATTTGCAAAAGGTTTATCTGATTCACTAGTGATGAATGATGACGTCTCATCTCTAGCTAGTATTAGAGTACGTTTGGGTTGCGCTGATTTCCAGCGCGTCTGTGTTTTTCTCTTTTTTTTTTTTTTGGTTTTTTTTTCACGCCTTTTTTAGACTTGTAGTTACTGTTCATACAATGTTCAATGAACAGTAAGAGCAAAGTTTGACTTTTCAAACATTTTTTAGTTAATCAATGCACATCGTATACTGTTCACAGACCCATAAATTTCACTTTTCAGTAACTTTTTTATTAAAAATAGGTCTCATGGTACTATTCACACATTTAAAAATTATTTTGCTACAGTGTTTTTCAATTTTCAATTTCAGTTTTCAGTTTTCAACTGTATCCAAACCGACCTTAATATTCATTAAGAGTGTTTTTTTCCGGAATCTTCACATCAGCTTTCTGGTCACAGGAAAATAATTAGATAGTACACTTGTTACTACCATCACCATGTTTCAATCCATCTTCCATTTGAATGGACGATGGAATGAAAGACCTTTGCAACGAAACCGGGTTGAATCTTTGGGTGTACGCTTGCGCTAAAGAATTCTTGTTCGTAAAAGCCCATGTTTTTTTCTTTTTTTAAAAGAGGAAAAGCCCCTGTTGAAATCACAGCATAACATGTACTATAAAACAATGTCCACTTCTTTTATACGCAACGCAAGGTTTGGGACTTATTGGGCTTATTTGCAATTCATGGATTATTCTGCAGAGGCTTTTCTTGGTGGGCTTCCTCTTTCTTTAATGCGTTTTGGGCCTTTCGTGGGCCCACTTTTACTTTTTCTTATGGGCTTCATGTTGAAGATTGCTTTCTCCCATTTTTCTCAACTGCTGCTGCTAGAGGAATTTTGCAACGAGTCCTCTTTTCATGCCACTTAACCGATTCTTCTTTCTTTCCCTGCTCTCTTGGGCTTTCCCACCAGGCTTGGGGTTTTGTTTGCTAGCCCATGATATTAAAAAATGGGCATCAACATCAGTTAAGCTACAAAGCCTCTTGACAGTGGCTTAATTCTTTTTGGCAATGCAAGACATTCAATATATTGCACTGTATATCGACAAAAAATATAGAAGACTTTAGCCTTTACTTGGTGTGAGTTTGCAACCGCTTATTTAGCTAAAATTAAAAATTATTTGTTGAAAGTATAAAAAATATATTAAAAAATAAGTTGAATAGTACAGTTGGACCTATAAATAGTGTAAAAAGTACAATAAAATTCATAAATAATAACAAAAATCAACTGAAAGTAAAAGTAAACTGAAAAATTCGGCTCATCTGAAAATATACAAAAAGATGCTTAGGGGGTGTTTGATACACCATTTCAAACAATTTTTTGTTTTTAAACAATATTATAAGTATTTTTATATATTTTTTCACCTATACATATTTTCACATATATTTTCAAACAACAACTTTTAATTTTTAAATGCATATATCAAACATCTCTCCCTAGTTACAACACCAAGCTGAAAGAGTTGAAACTAATGGATGCACAGACAAACTTTTGTTGGTTTGTAATAAGGGTACGTATATCTGAGCTTTTCGGCTGTGGGATTAACAATTCCCAATAAATAATAGAATTCAAGATTCGATCGATATTGTTAATTTGGACCCAGGCGGGTAGGTCTGCATGTAGGTCTGCATGTACTTATCCAATTTCCAACATCTAAAATCAACTCAAGACTCGAGAGTAACGATTTTCTAACTTATGTTTGTCAAAAGCTTGTCACTCATAATTATTTAGGTCAAAAAGTTACGAATGTTAGTAGGTGAAATGTACCAGGGAACTTAGTTGTCACTTTCTTGAATGATGACTCAAGAATATATTTAGGGTCAAGTCAATTAGATCGGATAATATCCAAAGACACGAAAACACATCTTCTTCCAAATAAAGCAAAAATTACGTTGAGATTAGAATTCGATTCTTTACGATTATTTTAAAAATAGATTTGTACGATGTGATATTAAATGTTTTAAAAGATTTGAATTAATTTTTTTTATTACTAATTAATTTTGAAATAAAATTGCACAATTCACAATCTGACAAATTAGCTTTATGTCCCTATATTTTAATGAATGTTCATTTTGGTATTTTTGTTTTAAAAATATTCAATTTGGTTTTAGCAAAGTTTTATTTGTAATGGAACTTGATGGCATGACCAACGAATGATGGTCTGGTATATACATGATTAATAAAATAATAATAATAATAAATATTAAACTAACATTAAAAACTACATCAACATTTTAATAAATAAATAAAATTCACACTAGAAAAAATATTTTAAAAATGTATTAAAAAAGAAAACTCAATTTACAACTTTTATTTTTAACTTCCAATTTCTTGGCAACCAAACTCATACCAAAAATTAAACATCTAAGACTTGTCAACAAAGAAATGGATCAAGAATCAATTTTTTTTCTCTTCCTTCTCACACGCCAAATGAAAACATTGAAAATGTTTTCAAAAAGCACTAGCCACACCAATTCTTCGAAAAGCTAATCGCATTTTGTCTGTAATGTTTATTATTTGTTATTAAAAAAAATATATTCACAGATCCATGAAATTCAATTTGGTTTTTATTATATATATGTTTCTTCATTTTCTTCCTAGAGAAAGAGAACCTAGGGTTTCAAGATAAATGATATATTTAATTCTGTGATAAATAATTTGCAGCGACGATCGTTTGCATGTGTCACGAGGAGAAAGACTCTTCATCGCCATATCCTGATCAGGGGCGAGGGGTCTTGGCTAGGCATGGGAGAAAATAAGAGATAAAATTAGAAAAGGGAGATACTGGGGTTTGATTTTGTTGAATTTGTTTCTTGATCCATTCTAGGGATTTTATTTTTAGTGGAGTTTGAATTTGATTGATTTGATTTTACAAAAAAATCTTTATTGAAAATTTGAAATTGATCTCTATTTAGATACATATTCGTGTTTTTCTTACTTGAGTTTTGAGTTTATAAGTTCAACTTTTAATTTTTATATATAGTTTTTTAAAACTTTTTTTTTCTCCCTTCATGGAAGTATAAGTATACTTTATCATTCAGCAAAAAATTTCAACAAAAGATTAAATAAGTTATTTCCAAACATATACAAATTCACCAAAATCAAAAAAACTTAAAAATTTCTTTTTTAAGGAATCAGTAAGAAATTTTTATAACACAACAGATTATGAAGCCAAAAACCAGCAGAAATGAGAGTAAACTCTGCATCAAACGGCATAGACATAGCAACTTTCGCTTCAACACCAATACACATGGTCCAGGACCTTGCAAAGCAACAAGGGGAGCCAAAAGTCAGATTCCATGACCATCACAGACTAGCCAAAAGTCAGCAAAGGGCATCAAAATTGAATTATTATTCTATACTGTCTGCAAAACTCAGTAGAACACGCCAAATAGACGGGCTGAGCGGCTCCCGCCAAAAGCAAGGAGATAATTGAACGTGTCTGTTAACTCACTTTGGATTTTCCATAATACCTTGGACACCTGTCCAATATCAGTTCGTCCTTGGTTGATTTTTTTTTTTTTTTTTTGCCAGACAGAATTGGTAGATAACGGAGAGTGACTTCTACATTACTAGATTTCTTTTCTTCTTTTCTTTTTTTGGATTTTACTAACATATCCTCATACATTAATAAACCACTTTTAAATTTTTTTTGTAAAAAATGAAAAGCTGTTAACTTTTTTTTTACATTGTTTTCAATTTTTCATAAAAATTTCCTAGTTGGATCTTTTTTTTTTTAAATTAATAATATCATACATTTTGTTATAATTGTTTTACATGATAAATTGTATGTAGTTAAAAAAAAAAAAAAAAAAAAGAGTGAGCCCATGTAATTGCAACCGACAATCAATTGTTGTCAGTTGTGATGTGTGGCACTATTGTTGTTTATTATTATTATTATTATTATTATTTTGGTATTTGGATCCACTTTTTAAAGAGTGAACCAATTTTTATTTTTATTTTTTTCCTCTGGTGTGTATCTCTTGTCGTGAAATATTTAAATGACAAAATTTAGTTATAACTTAAAGTTACAATCTTGTTTAATTTAAGCAAAACACTAATATTTTGAGTTTTTTTAAAAATAATTTTTTATGTTTAATATTTGGGATAAAAGATATTTGAATCTTAAATGTTTAGGTTGAAAACATCAAGAAGTGCAAAATGATCAACATTAATACCCTTAACTACTAGTACTTCAAATTGAGTAAAACAATTTTATTTCCTCTAATAAGCAAGTCTATAATAATTTCGGAAAGGGGGAGATTATGCAACAAAAGCCAGGAGGAAGAGGGCAAAATTTTAAAGAGTAAACCAACTTCAGAATTTATTGAATCATACATCATGCTCGGCAATGAGTTTTACAGCAGCAAGCCTCCTAACTATATATATATATATATAAAGGAAACTGATATTTCGTTAACAGAAATTGGAGTACAACAGAAAGCACATGGGACTCTTAAATTATTATTACTCCATAACCAATACAAATCAAACATAACTAAATTCTGATGCAATCCCTCACCAAACCATAATAGCTCTATTATTTGATGTGATAGATTATTCTTTATGCATCAAAGAATGAAGGCAGGCGTGGTTTGACGAGAACATCAAGTGGTGTAGCTTTGAAGTTTGTAAGCCCTAAGCTCCCAGTCATATCAACCAATTCATTTGATGAAGCTGAGATTTCAAAAGCATGTAGCAAACTAGCTAATGCTAAGCTTGTCATTTGAAGACCAAAAGCCAGTCCAGGACAAGCTCTTCTACCACTACCAAATGGAAGGAACTCAAAATGGTGGCCCTTAAGATCGATATCCTTGTGGGTTGTTAGAAATCTCTCTGGCTTGAACTCAAGTGGTTCGGACCATATACGAGGGTCTGTTTGAATCTTCCAAAGATTCACCATTAATCGAGTGCCTTTGGTAACATGGTAGCCACCTATGTTGCTATCCTCAGCGAATTCACGTAGTCCTAGAAGTGGTGCAGCTGGGTATAATCGAAGTGTCTCTTTAACAATGGCTTGGAGGTAGTCCAGCTTATTGATATCGGATTCATTTACAAGTCTTCCTTTTCCCACATGGATATCCAGTTCTTCTTGAGCTTTTCTTAGAACATGGCGGTTGTTCAACAATAGTGAAAGAGCCCATGTCAAAGTACCTGTGGTTGAGTCACTGCCTCCTGCAATCATACTCTGCAAAATGCAATCTCCATGTCAAGATAGAGCAACAAAAAATCAATAATTAAAAGTCTGTTTAGACACCTCAGTTTTTCTATAATTTATTTGTATAGTGATTATCAAAATATATAATTTTTTATAATTTTTATATTAAATGTTTGACGGACACCTACAATCTAATTTGTTTCCAAAAATACCTAGAAGTCTCTATCATACAATAACTGTGACAAAAAGAAAAAAGATTTTTTTGTCTACCCAAACTGATACCCAAAAGATTGTCAAAACTTATTAGTAATATTATTAAGTTTATTTGGCTTATGCACTAATTTTAAATTAAAAATAAATAAAATGGTGAGTAGTGCTTACCAAGCATGTGGCTTTGGTGACAGTATCAGCGTCAAAACCACCAAGGTTAGCTCCATTAAGGATAGACAACATGACATCCATGAAATCTTGCTCTCCTAGTTTTGCTTCACCTGAAGCTTTCTTCTCCTTGTGCTCTTCCAACCACTCTGTAACTATACCATCCAACTCTTTTGCTGTTTTCTTCATGGCCTTCTCATACCCACCCAAATCCAACCACCCAAGGTAAGGAATAGCATCCCCAACCACAAAAAGCCCAGCCAAATGAAAGAACTCTCTCAATGCCTCATGACACCTTCGAGCCTCATCACTCGCAGCACTAGTACCATAGTACCTCTTTCCAGCAACCATTCTAAGAATCACATTTAGACTTAGGTCCCCAAACCATTGCTTCATGTCCACCAAAACATGGTCTTTATTGCCACTTTTTTTCTCTTCCCAAAACTTATATAGCTCCTTCAAAGAGGTCTCCATCTCAGAGGCTTTGACACCTTTGAGTAGTTCAAGCCTGCGAGTTGAGAGTAGCTCTAAAGAGGTAATCTTGCGTATTTCACGCCAGTAAGGACCATAGGAAGTGAAAGCTAACATGGCATAGTTGTAACCAAAATGTTTCCCACTAATTATTTTGGGTCGAGAACAAAGGGAAACATCATTGGTGGTGAAGCATTCTTTGGCTAACTCGCTAGTACTGATCACCAAAGCTGGGTGCACCCCAACTCGAATGGTGAATGCTGGTCCATACTTGTCAGCTAAGGCTCCCAATGTCATGTGGGGAAGTTGAGAACCTCCTGCTAATAAGCGGAGATGACCTATTAGAGGCCATCCACCGGCTGCTTCTGGTGCTTTTCGAGCTTTGGGAGCTCTCAATCTTCTTAGTATAACATAGGAAAAGAAAAGTATGGCAAGGAGGCCAACTAGATTTGTGTTGAAGTATGGTAGAAAGGAGAAGTCCATTTTAGATATGGGACTTTTTAGAGGGAAAGACAATGAGATATTTGGGTGGAAAGAGAGGATAGAGATGTCTCTCGCAATAATTGCTTTGGCCGAAAGATGAGATGAGAGAGGTCTGTTCGGTTAACCTCTATATTTATAGTTGCCCAATATACTGTTCTTCTGGCCTCCCATTTGTCTTTTCTTCTGTTTTACACGTGGGTTCAGTCACGTGTAGTCCAACTCCCAAGCCTCGCGTAGTTTAATAAAGAACCCAAGTTTGAATGTCTATTATATATTTAGGATCCGTTTGGATACAGTTGAAAACTAAAAATTGAAACTGAAAACTGAAAACTGAAAAATACTGTAACGAAATAATTTTTAAATGTGTGAATAGTATCGTGGTACCCATTTTTAATGAAAAAGTTGCTGAAAAGTGAAATTTGTGGGTCCGTGAACAGTACATGATGTGCTGTGATTGGTCCAAAAAAATTTGAAAAGTCAAAGTTTGCGGCTACTGTTCATTAAACAGTGCATAAACACAGTAACCGCAACACCCAAAACGCTCCAAAATACGTGAAAAAAAAAACGTTTTGGAAAAACGCAAACGCAGGATTGGGCAGAAAACGCCCAATCCAAACGCAACCTTAGCGTTAGAATTATTTATTTGGATGCAATTGAAATTTTTTTTTGAAAATATTGTAAATAAAGTTAAAAATTAATTAAAACAAAGTTAAGAGATAACTGAAGTAGTATAGTAAGACTCATAAATAAATAATATAATAGAACTCATAATTCATAAATAGTACAAAAAATAAGTTAAATAATAAAATAAATAAAAAACTGATTTTTTAAGCAATCTCAAACACACACTTAAAAAAAATATATCACAAGTCCATCCATTCGTCCATCCATTTATCATTATCTACAAAGATTATTATCATATATATATATATATATATATATAAAGATGTCTATTCAAAGGCATTGTAAGAAAAAAGTTCTTACCTACCAAAAATGGTCTTGCAAGTTGCAACAACCCCGCTCTGGAAATTGGAATGCCTTTACAAAACCACTTGGATATGTGTTACATGCGATGCACTTGAAGGAAGCTTCACTTAAATTTATTGCATCGTCAAAATTCACAGTCATGCATGATGGCCTAATTTTGGACTAGCTAGGAAGTGGCTGCAAATTAGTATTTAAAACAGGTTCAAGTTGGGGTTGACTCAGACTTTGTAGAGTCAATCTTCTAGCTCAAAAAAAAAAAAAAAAATAGAAAATAGTTGGTGGTGGCTGCTTAATTAGTTGGTTTTAAGTCCGCTTATATTTTCTCTTTCCCGTTTAACTTCTTGGAAGTTTGTTTGAAGTTTAATATCTTATCAACGCCTATTTTAACCTTATTTGGTTCATTGGTTGGATTCTATTATTGAGAAACGGGTTTTGTACTAGTAGTTACAAAAAATTGAAGTAAAGATGCGTTTAAAGATGATTCCGGTGATTCTGAATGAATTAGGGGCTGTTTGTTAGTATTATTTAAACAATAGTTTTCATTGTTTAAACAATACAACATATATTTCCATAATACATTTTTCATTTACACGTATTTCCTCAACACTTAAATAACGTTACTAGAATAATATACCAAACGGGCCCTTATTTTTTTATAACCACATCGATGGCAGTTCCAAGAATATATTTCAGGGTGGTCACTATTGACCAAAATTTAATAAAAAGATAACTTCATATATTAACCAAAATACACATACAAGTACATAAAGTCTTACAATTTTATTCTACAAATTTTCTTATTTTGAAATCTTTGCATGATAGTTGTTGAAGACTTTTGATGGGGAAATTTTTGATGTTCCCAAATAGAATATGGGGTAGCCAAGCCAAAACTCAACGATGGGCCCTTGAAATAAAGCCCAAAGACTATCGGTATGGTGTACGTCCGCCCAAGCAAGAGATAGAGGCTGCACCCTAACAAGAAGACAACAATAAAGCCCAATAAACACGTTAGTATTGTTAGTTTGTTATATTATTAGTTTGTTATATTATTAGTCTTTTTACGTTGTCATAGTTCAAATCAGTCCTCTAGTGGTACAGTATTATCTCTAGTGGTACAGTATTATCTCTACCGGTAGGGGTGAAATTATACTTAGAGCCCAGCAATCAATGATTAAATAAATTTAGGAAAGTGTTTACTCCTAGGAGTCCTTGTGTGTCTTGATCAAGGGAAATTATAGTACTTTCAACCACCATTACATTAATGTGAGGGAAAATTTCAATTGTTACAAATACATTATATCCTTCATCATAATAATAATAATAAACAATGATTAAAGTCTCCATAATTACAAATAAAAGAGGAAAAATAGGATGGAATGAAGGGAGAGAAAGATCCCCAGCTCAATACAGAAAGTATTAAACTAAGATTTTGGTGAGTGTATAATTATAAGGCATGAATGAGGTGAACGTGGGCTATTTTGAGTGAGTGAGATGGGATTAACACTGAGATTGAAGCTTTTTGTGAGTAATGGGCTATTTGTGTCTAGTTGGAGGACATTTTTGAGCTGTGGTTGTGTAGAGGGGTGGGAAGAATATCTGGAATTAGACGAGTGTAGGCTGAAGATGATGAGTGGCGAGCTTAAAGAAAGCTAAACCACGAGCAAAGTAGTAAATAAACCAAGGGTTTCAGAGGGAGTGGCTGTCTTGGTCGGTTATGGGACGTTTATGGAGTAGGAAGGTGTAAGCAAGGTGGTGGATGTTGGTGTTATGGTGACTATAGGCTGAGAAAGGTTGTGAGTGAGCTCAAGAGAGCTTGGGGAGCTTAAAGAAAGCTTAAAAGGGGTTGAATTTCTGCAGAATGTAGTCAATGACAGAAGTTCTTAGAGAGGCTTCTCCTCCCCCAGTGGGCTGAGGTGTGTACGTTTTTATAATGGAGTTTTAGAGAAGCATTGATTGACAAGAATCCAAAAATGCATGACTCATCAAGGGTGACGAAATCAAGGTTTAACTTTCCTGAGATTTTTAATCAGAAGTAGGAAAATCCACTTTGAGGGGTTGTCTTGCTTCTTTGGGTAATGATGGGATATTATAACTTTTTGCATTAAGTGCCAAGATTTTCAGGGCTGAGCTTAATTATTGTGTATCAAGAATGAATTCTAATGCTGCAAACTGAGATTTGGTCCCCCAAGAAGTAAGATTTCAACATTCCAAGCCAGGTGTCAAGTTCTAGTCTACTTCAGGGGGTTCCGCTGGAGATCACTTTATGCCCTCCAAACCACATGTTCCCAAATTTTCCTCTTTAGGATTCATGGGCTTGGTACATGAATCATGTCTTGATCATTTTTAACATTTATAGCATCAATTTGTTGAAGTTTGGATAATTTGGTTTCAGCTCCCCTTCCGCTGGAGGTGCAGTCTTGAGGAAGATGATGGAGTTCCTTCATCCTTTTGACTTCAGCTGATATGACAGTCCTTGGGTACTGTTCACGTCAGGTAGAGGGTGGCAGAAAACTGATGGGACAACCCTTAGTCCATTCTCAAAGGCTTGGTTCCCTTTGTATGAGTCTCTAGTTGCCTTTTGGTTAGTTGCTTGTGTTTTTTGTTTGGGCTTGCTCACATGGGTTGGGTTGTGTGTAGATGTTGTCATGGGCTTTCATTCCTCATGGAATTTTATTAGTAAATATTTTTGGGTTTTTCATAAATACTTGCAATGGGCCTTTAAGCAATTAGTTGTAATGTTTGAAACAATAGGACAAGTTTCAAAATACTTTTGTAAATACTATTTACTTTGATGAATTCCATGTTGCAATAATGTTCATGGTTTCTAATAATCGCATCATAACTTAAATGATGATCTTGTGGGTTTGAATGTTTACCATGAGTGTCGAAGGCGTACATTATGGATGTTGCGATGCAAATGATGTCCATGTATTTCATGGGTTTATAACAATAGATATATGTCATGGGTCTAACAATCATAACTTTCCATGGGCTTTTACAAGATGATTGTCATGGGTTTTGAGAATAGATAATCCATAAATTCCATGAGCTTGTAATATTGTAATAATATGTTTAAGAATTTAAAGTATTGTTTATTATCAGACTTTTAAGTGAAATAATTATGATATAGTATTTTCCGAGTATTTAATAACCTTGGGCTTTTGATAGAATAGTGCTAAGTAGTTAGCTTGGGTTTTTAATAGTGCCAACGCAAGTTGGGCTTTTGATATTGCCAATGAGAATTGAGCTTTGATATTTGCCAATGAGAATTGGGCTTTAAATAGTGCCAACGCAAGTTAGGCTTTTGATGTTGCCAATGAGAATTGGTCGTTGATGTTGCCAATGAAAATTGGGTTTTAAATAGTGTCAACATAAGTTGGGCTTTTGATATTGCCAACGTAAGTTGGGCTTTTGATATTTCCAATGAAAATTGGGCTTTGATGTTGCCAATAAGAATTGGGTTTTGGATAAATAAATTGTCATGGGTTTAAATCATGGGCTTTGATCATGGATTTGAATTCCATTGATATGGACTTGAATCATGAGCTTCTCAAATATTGCCAAGCATAAGTATTCTTGGGCTTTAAATAGAATATGATAATAAAATTGGACAAAATATGAGTTTTTGGGCTTTTTGTGATAGTTTATATCATAACCCAATTTAGATAATGAGATATGAAACATTTGTGATTAACATAATAATAGAGCAAAAAATATTTGGAAAAACCCAATAACTTATTAGTGGTGTTTGAAAATAAATAAGTGGTATCCAAATAAAATTAGGTGTAAAAAAAAAAAAAAAAGTACCCTAACAAAGACAAATTTTTCACACCACATGGTTTCATTTCATTGGCGACCCGCAGCACGTTAACACTATCATGAGTTTTGGGAAAATCTCTTTTAAAGCCCAAAAGAGTCCATATTCACAAAATGACGCCGAAGCCCATGGTCCAAAACTCTTGGCAATATAATCTCATCAAAGCCCATGGCACAACATCTCATTTTCAGCTCATGATCCAAGCTCATGAGTCTCATCAGGGGAATTTTAGGAGTTGTGGTTTGGAGGGCCAAGAAGTATGTTCAGTAAAGTTCCAGTGGTTCAAAGTTGATAAAAGAAAGCATGTTGCTTGGCATGTCTTCCCAATTCCCTGAACTCTGACAGGTCAATGTGCAATAGGTAACATTTGGTAAACCTCTCATATCACATAACACTTAAAATAACAAAACTCCTCATGCGCTTTACATAAAAATTAATGTTCATTATATAATATAAGTTTAAAAATATAATTATAGTATTTCATATAAATTATATTATTATTTTCATTTAAATCAATTCCAAGCACATGACTAAATATATATTAATATCTCATATCTAGCATTAAATGCTCTCCTTACTCTCCAAGATTTGGTTAAAAAACAAAAAAAAAAAAAAAAAAAAACCATAATTACATCTCTGAAACTTCATCAAATATCAATCAACTAGTCTATTACTTACCAAAATTATATATGGACTAAACATATAATTTTTCAAAAGAGAAAACTTAGCCAAAAATACCAACAACAGCTCAAACAGAAGTTGCAACACCTCTAGCAGAAGCTGCAACAGTTCCAGCAGAAGCTACAACAGCTCCAGCAAAAGCTGCAATAGCTCCAGCAGAATCTGCAATAGCTCTAGCAACAACTACAATAGCTCCAACAGCAACTTAGGTAGTTGACACATGTCCTAAATAACATCACTTGCCTATTAATGGTCAATCTCAACAACTACCTATTATACCAAAAGAAGTAAGGATCCCATAAAAGAAATCCTACCATTTTAAGCTAAAATCCTTAGCCTCCAGCTGTAATACCAGAAATAGGAAGGTCCCATAAAGGTTATCTTACCATTTTTATCCAAACCATGCATTTAATGCTAAATATTTTCCTCCAGTAGAAGATGTCATTTAGATGATATCATCCAGCAACTACTGCTATAGAGTTGACAGCTCTAATAGTAGCTCCAGCAGCATTAAAGGCTCAAACTTTTTTTTTTTGGCTAAAAAAAAAAACTCACTAATGAAACCACTTACTTTGTCAAAGACTTTTCCTTATTTGCTAAATTTCCCTTCAACTAATTATAATCCAATTACATACTTGGCTCTATATAAAGAGGATCAAGCCACACACTAAGAGATCCATCCATCCATTCCTCTCTCAGCCCCTTATTCTAAACCTTCATTCACTTTGTTGCCCATATCTCTAAACATTTCTATACTTTTCCATCTCTCTTATGAAAATATCTCTTCTTAGATAACACTATTACAACACACCTATTACACCACACCATTATGCATTACCCATCTTTCCCACACTCTATTATTCTGAAATATCATCATTTTGCTGCCCATAAACACATCTCCATCTCTTTCTCTATTTCTCTTACAATACTTCTCTTCTTAGAAAGCAACATAACCAATGTCATAACACAAAAAACAACTCCAACAGCAACTATAAGCTCATGTATTTACTATATTTAACCTTCATATTATCTATCTCATACTCCCATATATTTTACAAACATATTCCTCACAAACTATCCATACATACTTCTTACATATATTTCTAATCTATCTTACAAACACCATATCTCACAAAACATATATATCTCCTACCATCTCCATACATCTTAAAAGATACCAAACACTCTTCCAAGAACACATTACAAAACCCCTTTCTCATGGAAGGCATATAAACGTTAAAGACTAAAAATCCTTCTCTTAGAAGGCACAATGATTTCATATTAAAGTCATTCTTATGGAAAATATAAATTTCTAATACTAAAAGTTCTTCTTATAGAAGGCAATAACATTTATATTTGACTAAAAACCAAAAGAGTATTATATGGGGAAAAACATTTAAGTACATGATAAAGAGGATGAACTTAACCAATCTATGCACACGGCTAAACATATTCTCCCTCCCTCCAATTGCACCCATTTTTCACCTTCAATCATAAAGTCATCATAAAAGGACTCATAATATCATATTGTACCACTAGACTCATTTTCTCATGCTGCTGAAACGTTAAGTCCACTGATGTTATACGGCTAGAGTTACAAACTATGAAGATAAGTCATTATATTTTTATCTTCAAAATTATATTATTAAGTATATCTTATTCATTATCACTATACTACTCAACTAATATTATTATACCGCTGGAACATTATCAACTCATTAACGCTATACAGCTGGAGCCACGAATCATATAAAGAACAAAGTGATGATATACAGCCGAAGGCACAAACTATGAAGATAAGTCATTATATTTTTATCCCGAAATTATACTATTGAGTATGTTTTAATTCATTATCATTGTACCGTTGTACTCATATTATTATGCCACTAAAATGTTTTCAGCTCACTAACACTATACGGCTGGAGCCACAAATCATATAAAGAATGAAATGATGCTATATAGCTGGAGTCAGAAACATAAAAGATAAGTCAATTTTTTCTCTATCTTTGAAATTACATTATTAAGTATATGTTAACCCATTATTATTGTGTCGCTGGATGCAAAATACTTTAATACTATCTCACTATTTAATAAACTTGGGTTCACTAATACTTCATTAATAAACATATATATTAATAAATTGAATCCATCTCACTGTCGGACATATAATATTCAAACATAAACCACCGCTGGACATATATCATTTGGACATGAACTACCGTTGGACATATATTACTTGGACATGAACCATAACTGGATATGTATTATTTGGACATAAATCATTGTTAGACATACATTATTTGGACACAGACCATTGCTAGACATACCTTATTATATTGGACATGAACTAAACTGCAGCTGAATATGGACTATTTTGGACTCATCCCATTACTGGACATATGGCACTTAATTAATTACTTTCTAATATTGGACATCACTTAATAAACATAATAATAACATATCAACTCACCATTTAATCAAAACTATCACGCTAAGTATATTATTTACTTATTTCAACCATTATCATGATTCTAAGACTTTGAATTTTATCTATTTTGTAGGCTTAAAATGCACCATTAGCAATTGGTCTATGCAGCCCAATGTTGAGTTCCGGATTGGACTCCCCGAAATAAATTCGGGCCTAACAAAGTCACACCTCTAGCAGAAGACATTTGGCTACACGCAAAAACCGCCCCCGACAATAGTCTCACTATCAATGTCACAAGTTACATCTCTTTCAAAATTTTAGTTAGATAGCAAATTTATTGGGATTTTTCTTTTTGTTTGTAATGACTTTTTTTTTTTTTTTTTTTTGAGAAAAGTTGTTTGTAATGACTTAATATATTCTTAAGGGAGCCAAAATTTAAAGACAAAATTTGGTTACAAACTTAGTTGTAACCTAAAACTACAACTCGCACTAAACAAATTAACATAATTACATATTTTGAAAATTTTACTATTAAATTGCATGTTCTTTATGTTCTTAAAACAAATGTAAAATTTCATGTTAATCAGATATTATTTACTATTTGGTTCATAAACTTAAATTTTATGTAATTTTAGACTACAAAAACTCAAATTTTAAATATTTGATTAATAACATAGCTATTGATCTTTGATTTTTTTTTTTTTTAATTTTGCAAATATGAAGGATATCAGGATATAAAAAGAAAATATAATTAAATGGTAAATATATCATAATTCACATCCAATAAAAAAAAAAATATTGAGTGAAGTTGTAGTCTTAGTCTACAATTAAATTTGTTACCAAATTTTGTTCAAAACTTAATTATATTGACCCTAAAAAAATTTTAAGTGGTCACAAATATTTTTTAAAAATAATAAAATCATAAAAGTTTTAAATTTTATATATAATAATTAATTTTTTACCAGGTCAGGGTGGTCCTATGACCACCTGAACTCCATATGAAGCCGCCAGTGAACCACATTATGAACTTTTCTAATAATACGAATAATCTTTTCGTTTTGGTGTCGCAAAACAACAATATAAGATGATTCTGAATGAATTATTTTTTTGTAAACACATTAGGAACTTTTCTAATAATATGCATAATCTTTTTGTTTGGTGTCGCAAAACAGCAATATGAGTATATGACACCCCAACCACAGCACAGCACAGCACAAACAAAGAGGCCATAGTGACAAAGCCAAATATGGCACACCCACCAAAAAATTGATAAGCCAAATGGTAATTCTTTAACCCAAAAAAAATAATAATAATAATAATAATAATAATAAAATCTCAACTGTATAGCTCCCGCCTTCCTATCAATTTCATTCGTATTGGGTCCTTTTTTTCTCGGTATGATTACGCCCCGGTTGTACTAACAAACCAATTTCAAGTCAAAGTGAATTAATTGATTCAATTATTATTTTACGTTGGTTTAAGCAATCACACACACAATATTGCAAAAAATAAACAGAAAGTTCTTACATATTTTTAGAATATCAAGAAATTGTATTCTTTTTTCCTCACATTCTGATCTTACCAAGAATTCAATGGATAAATCCAAAGAGAATAAAGTATTATTTTTCATATTCTAAAAATACATTAAAATTACTCAAAATAAACAATTATGGCATTAAATGTGTTAGGTTCTAAAGACTTAGGTTTTTATGTATTTAGTACTCTAATGTGTATTGTTGGTAAACCATAATTAAAACAATATGTTTACTAGTGTTTAGACTTGCTCAAAATTGTATCTTTTATGTAAAGTTGGAATCGAGCTGATGCAGAAGTTACTGTGCATTTCAGCCTGGCTCGATCGATTGAAGTTTAGGCTCGATCGATCGAATTTCGGGCAGAATGTGTTTTTTCTGCAGAATTCCAACTCATCCCTAGTGTGTTTAAAACGTTTAGGGTTTTCTAATTTGTCCTAAGTATAAAAGGCAAACCCTAGCCACATTTTAGTGTTACTCATATTGCTGTTTGTGTAAATCTCTTGTAAAATCTAGAGGAGCTTTCCTTTACACAAACTTAGGGTTTTCAATGAGGAAATATTATCTACACCTTGATGATCAATTCAGTTGCTGCCATTGAAGTTTAAAGAAACACAAGCAAGTGTGCTTGTATCTGCTGGTGAATCCAAGAAAGCAGAAGTCCATGGATTCAGAACTTGCACATGGTCGTGTCAGTAAGTTCTACTGGTGGGTAGCAATAAGGAGTCGAACGTGGGGGCTTATAAGTCTTATTGTATGAACTTCGATTCTTTCAAAATAGTGGATTCAGATTTACTTTGAGGATAACTAGGTTAAATCCTCCTCAGGTTTTTACCGGTTTGGTTTCCTAGGTGATCATATCTTTGTGTTATTTATCTTTCCGCTGCTATGCATGATATGATTGTTGTGATTGTGATAACCTAGATTTGTTAAATTGAATTGTGATAACTTAGATTTGTTAAATTGAATTGTGATAACCTAGATTTGTTAAATTGGACTAAGTAACAACTTAGCTAATAACCTAGGTTAATCCAATTGTGTTGTTAAGGGGTCTAAAAACTATCAAGTGGTATCAAAGCGAGTTGCTCTTTTGTTGTTGATCTTTTGATCACTGAGCTGATCCTTGACCCCTGTTGTCATGGAACACAGACACTCTCTTGTTATTCCTCCTCACTTTGATGGGAATAATTATACTTATTGGAAAGTAAGGATGAAAGCATTCCTTAAATCAATTGATGAGAGAGTCTGGAACTTCGTTGAATACGGATGGGAGAAGCCCACTACTCTTGTTAGTGAGTGGAAAACTTCTCAAAAAGAAGCAGCCACGTTCAATAGCAAGGTTATGAATGCTATCTTTAACGCTGTTTCTATGGAGGAATTTAAGAGAATCTCTAATGTGGAGGTTACTTATACTACTTGGAATATCCTCCAGATTGTGCATGAAGGCACAAAGGCTGTCAAAATCAATAAATTGCAGCAGTTAACTTCAAAATTTGAAAGCATTAAGATGTCTGATGATGAATCTTTTGATGAATTCTATACTAAACTGAATGATATTATTAATTCTTCTTTTAACTTGGGTGAAATCTATGATCAACCTAAAATTGTTAGGGAGATTCTTAGATCATTAACTGAAGAATTTATATCAAAAGTGACTGCTATTACTGAGAGCAAGGATGTGGACTCCATCCCTGTTGATGACTTGTAGGATCTCTTCAATCCTATGAGTTAGACCTATCCAAAACTAATAAATCCAAATCAATGGCTCTTAAGTCAGTTGATGATGTTGAAATTGGTGGATTTAATGATTAGCTCTCTACTACAAAGATTGCTTACCTTGCCAAGAACTTTAGAAACTTTCTTAGGAATAGTAACAGAAAGGCAAAAGGCACGAACACTACTGCACGAACACTACTGAACCTAGAAACTTTAGGAGGAATGATCCTACTAAGGTTAACAATAATGATAAACCTAGAGAAAAAGTAGATCAACCTTCTAATAATTCTATGGGTCCTCAATGTTTTGGATGTCAAGGGTATGGTCACATGAAATTTGAATGTCCTACCTATTTGAAGTCTAATGATAAGGCTATGGCTGCAACCCTTAGTGATGGTGAAGTTTCTGATAATGAGTCTGATTGTGACAAGGATGGAAACTTCATTACTTTCACTGCTACTGCTGTAGTAAATGAGAGCATATCTGCTGAAGAGAACCCTTCTGATGGAGAACTCTCTGAGGATGCAGATCTTCAAGAGGCCTATAATAAACTTTACAAAGTTGCTGCAAAGGATGCTATGAATGTTGAATTTGGCCAGAAGAAAATTAAATCTCTTGAGCTTGATAAGAAGAATTTGTTTGTAAAACTGTTTAATGCTAATGAACTTTTGAACAATGTGAAAACTGAAAATATGCTATTGCTTGATAAAGTTAAATCTTTAGAACTTGATTTATCTGTTGCTAGATCTGCTAGTTCTAAACTTGATCAAATGCTGAGTGTTCAAAAGTCTCCTTCTGACAAATCTGGTTTAGGTTTTGTTGAAAGCATCTCTGTGTCTGCTCCCCATTCCACAAACTTTGTCCCTTCATCTTCTTCTGAACCTTCTGTGAGTGAGATTGTGTGTGAAACTGCCAAACCCCATGTGAGTGAGGTTGTCAAACCCATAGAAGTTTCACCATCTAGGAAGATTAGGGTTGATCTGAAAGAGTCTAAACCTAAGTAGTCTACCCTTTCTAAGGACAAGTCACATGATAAGCCTGCATGAGTTTGTCGTTTTTGTGGAAAGTCTGGACACATACGTCCAAACTGTTACAAGCTACAAGCTGCAAAGAGAGCAAACAAACCAAAAGTACCTGTGCCTCAAGCACAAGATCCTATGGTACTCATTGGTGAATTGGTAAAGGCTTTAAACCTTTATTCCAATCCTGGAGTTGGTAATCATTCCCATGTGAATAAGAACTCCAATGCTCATGGTGCATCTAAAAGGTTTTGGATGCAAAAGACTCGAACTAATTGAGTCTTTCTGACATGGTCCTTGTGCTTCATTGCTCTACCCTTTGTGACCATTGTTCTTTGGTTCTGTGTTTTTTTTTCTAGGATTTGCACTGCATAACATTCATGCATTTCATTCTAGGTGTTTTTTTAATAATAATAAAATAAAATAAAGGAAAAAGGGAAGAAAAAGGAAGCAAATTATGTTTTGCACTAGTTTCTTGGTTTTTGAGAACAAGGTTGGTCAATTTATTTTCACATAACATGTCTTGTGTACCTTGTTTAGCCTTGATGAGCTTACTTATTGCACATTACTAGTTGAAGCTTTGTAGTGCATGTTGTGTGGGAAAGATGTTTATGGTTTTGATCACTTTGTCTTGATCTTAAAGTCACATGTTTTTTGACTGTCGGACTTGAACTTTTAGAAAAATGCATAAATAACCATCTTACCACTGTTCACTAGCCAATCATGAACACCTTAGTGCATATTGTAAGATTTTGTGCTCGAGAAAGTATAGCACATGCACAAAAAGAAAATAAGGTGTAGCGTCGGTTTAATTGCTTAATATTTAAAATTGGTGTGTACTATTAGACTTGATGTCAAATCACATAATTAAAATTGGTGTATACATTACCCTGGCTTTTTAATAAGTTTCTGAATAAATTAAAATTGGTATGTATATTATGAGGCAAAATTCAAGAAACTTACATGATTGCAAGCTTATGATCTAGGAGATGTGGGAGTTATATGATGTAACTCTTTAGGTGATAGTCTCTTTTAAATTCTATGTGATGAATTTTGTAGACTTTGTGATTGATTTCTATTTACATATCACCTCACATATATCTCAAGTTTTTGCTAGTTGCACACACTACACAAGTTACTCTTTGCTAAACATTGTACATATTATTGTGTGTATTTTTGGTCTGACCAACAAGTACGCAAATACTTGAATTTTGTGCAAAATTGATTTGATACTTGAAAATTTATGGAGAATGTAAGAAATTTTAAATTTGGGAAATTTGGGCTTCAGTTCTTGTTTTTGAAAATCATATCATTACATACTCATGCATTCTGTCCCTCAATTTCAATGCTTTGAGTTGTTCCTAATTTTTTTTTTTCAAAAACTGTGTTTTTCCTCAAATTTAGTGAGCCTCTGCTAGTTTCGATTGATCCAATTTATTTTTCGATCAATTGAAATTCTTTTAAATTATCTAAGGAAGCCTCTGTCTGTTTCGATTGATCAAAACTGTTTTTCGATCGATCAAAACTGTTTTGAAATCGTTTTAAAATTTTTTAACAAGCCTCTGTCTGTTTCGATCAATCGAAACTCGTGAATCCAGTTTTAAAAAATTCATATTTGACTTGTTCAAAACACTTTTTCAAAACTTTTTTTCTCTCTCTCTCCAACTAGGCAAGGCTCCATTGAGATATTTTTGTCGTTTTCCTCCAAATTTCTTGCAAGGATTCTCTCTCCCTAAGCCGATATGTCTATTTTACCCTTCCTTTTGCATTATTTTCACATTTTCATGCATTAATCTCATGGTTTTTTGGTAATTTTCGAACTATGCACTATTTGGGATTTTTGATTAATCAAGCCTTGTTTTATGAATTTGATCAATGGGTTTTGCTGCTACAATGATATATTCATGATCTATGTTGGTTAATTTGATTAATTTGGGGTTTTATGAAAAATCAAAATTTCTAGGGCTTGTTTTGAATCCGAATTGGGGTTTTTGTTCAAGTTGGTTCAATTGATGAAATTGGTTTGTTGAATTGATGTAATTGGTCATTATTTTCTGAAATCTATCTTGTATGATGATCAATTCGTCAATTTCTTACAAATTGATCAAGTGGTTTTTTCAAAATTTTGGGTTTTTTTGTTAAAAACTCTATGTTCAAGCCAAATTTGTGAACTTGAACTTAATTTGAATTTAATTGCACTGCATTAGGTCATGCATCACTACATTTAATTTGTTCATGCATCATATAGATTTTTTGTTCTATATTTTTTTTTTTTTGTGCTAACTTGCAGTCTGCCCTTGGTTTTTTTGTTTTTTTTTTTTTTTTTTTTTGCTTTGTGTCTTGGTCCTTATCCTAGCACTATGCCTAGGAAAACTAGAGCCCATAGGACCCCCTCCACTTCCTTTGAGTCTCCCTCTAGGAGTGAGGTGTTTAGGAATGACAAAAGCAGAAAGGCCTTTGGGCTGAGCGTTCTGTGATTTTAGATGAGATTGAGCCAACCATTAGGGCTAACTTTGAGTCTAGAGGTTGGTTGTCCCTCTTAGAGATAGATCATCCACCCTCGACCGCCCTAATTAGAGAGTTCTTCTCGAATCTCTCCTGCCACGTCTATGATTTCAACACTCTTATTAGGAGTTGGATACAAGGTGTTGAGTTCACCATTACTCCTCGGGTAGTGGCTAAAACTCTTGGGGTTCTAGTTGTTCGGGAGCCTGACTATCCCTATGATGAGTCTCCACCCTTAGATGTTGTCATATCATACATCACTAGGTCTTCTATCCAGTGGGGTTCTGATCCTCAGATCACGTCTGCTGAGCTTACCAAGACTGCCTATCTTTTCTTTAAGATAGCGTGTCATTCTTTATGGCCTATCTCTCATCTCCACACCATCCCTCTAGAGCGATGTGTGTTTTTGTATGCTTTTGTTTCTGGTGCGTCTATCAATTTCCCTCATCTGTTCCTTCATTCTTTGAACGAGGTTCATGGGAGTTCTGCCGTAAGGCATGCACTTATCCATCCTATTTTCATTCATAGGATTTTGTTGTTTCTTGGTCTAGATTGTTTCCCTTCTAGTGAGCCTGTTCATGTTGTTGCTCCCATAGATGCCACCTTTCTTAGGCAGAGGGCTGCTCACTTGAGAGTTGATCATTCGCGTCCTAAAGGTACGTCATCTGGTGTTGTTCCCCCTTCTCCCTCTTCTACAGGTGCTGATGCTGTTGAGGCATCTGGTAGTAGTGCTGCTGATGCTGATGTTCCTCCACCGACTACTTCTGATGATTTGGACATTCGATATACGTTGGATCATGTCTTGACCGTTCAGGTGGCTCATAGACAGATTTTGGTGGATGTGCTCGATGAGATCCGTGCTTTGCGCGCAGAGTTGGCACAGTTTAGACGATCTTCACCGCCACCTCCCTTTTGATGATGGATTTTGATTACCCTTTGGCATTCCGTCACAAAAAGGGAGAGTACATATTTGAGTTCTTGTATAGTTTTGTTTTCAGGGGGAGAGTATTTTTGTGGTTGGAGCTTGTGGAGTTTAGATTGTATCTAGGTGCTTCACATTGTATTTTATCCTTTTAGCTCTTGCCATATTTTTGTTGGGATATTCATGTTAGGGGGAGTTACTTTTATTGCTTTATATGTTTCTTGTTTTCGACTGCTTATTGATTTATATTTATGAGTTATTCATTGATATATGTCTTTATTGTGTGTTGTTTGAAATCAAGAATTTAATTTGTTTATTTGTATTTTCCACACATGCGGTTATGCATTTTGTTTAGTGTTTCAAGAAATATACAGGTTGATTCAATTGAGCTGCTGTCTACATTTACAACTGATGGATAGTAGTTAGGATTGAGTTTGTTTTATGAGCATTTGTTTTATAAAGGGCTTTTCTTTGTAAACTTTGAACTTCTAGTTGTGTTTTGTCACAAATTGCCAAATGGGGAGTTTGTTAGGTTCTAAAGACTTAGGTTTTTATGTATTTAGAACTCTAATGTGTATTGTTGGCAAACCATGATCGAAACAATATGTTTACTAGTGTTTAGACTTGCTCAAAGTTGTATCTTTTATGTAAAGTTGGAATTGAGCTGATGCAGAAGTTACTGTGCATTTCGGCCTAGCTCGATCGATTGAATCTCGGGCAGAATGCGTTTTTTTTATAGAATTCCAACTCAGCCCTAGTGTGTTTAAAACTTTTAGGGTTTTCTAATTTGTCCTAAGTATAAAAGGCAAACCCTAGCCACGTTTTAGTGTTGCTCATATTGCTATTTGTGTAAATCTCTTGTGAGATCTAGAGGAGCTTTCCTTTACACAAACTTAGGGTTTTCAAGGAGGAGATATTATCTACACCTTGATGATCAATTCAGTTGCTGCCATTGAAGCTTAAAGAAACACAAGCAGGTGTGCTTGTATCTGGTGGTGAATCCAAAAAAGAAAGAGTCCGTGGATTCGGGGCTTGCACGTGGTCGTGTCAATAAGTTCTACTGGTGGGTAGCAATAAGAAGTCGAGCATGGGGGCTTGTAAGTCTTATTATATGAATTTTGATTCTTTCAAGATAGTAGATTCAGGTTTACCTTGAGAATAGCTAGGTTAAATTCTCCCCAGGTTTTTACCGGTTTGGTTTCCTGGGTGATCATATCTTTGTGTTATTTATCTTTCCGCATCTATGTATGATATGATTGTTGTGATTGTGATAACCTAGATTTGTTAAATTGGACTAAGTAACAACTTGGCTAATTACCTAGGTTAATCCAATTGTGTTGTTAAGGGGTCTAAAAACTATCAAAATGAGAAACTTAATATGGTAACATAGAAAAAATCAATAGAAAAAGTATGCCAAAGAAAAAAATGAAGATTTAACCATCAACCTCATAGGCAAAACAAATCACTATGCACGTAGAATGGAAGTTTACAATATAAAATAACCCTATTTTAATATTGTTACCACTTGTTGAATTTATTGTCGTAACCCAATGTAACTCTGAATTTATGGACTATCATGGACTTCTTCTATATGTGATTGTTGTGCTTGAACATCCTGCTCATGTCGCCAAGTATCGACTCAAAGATTTGGTTCTAGGGATTTAAGAATTCTAGTTGTAGCAACTTCAAGCTCATTGAATCTCCAGTTCCTTCAATCTTGATTTTTGGATGGTGCTTTAAGAGAGCATGGTACAATCAAACCATAGATGCAAAGGCAGTACTTTCAAAAAGTCATTAATCACGTCTTTTATATTTTCTTTTATAGTCTTCCTTTAGTGGAACGAAAACCTAAAAGCTTAGATTATGGATTGGGCTAGAAAATTGGCATAACTGGGATTGACTGTGATTTTAACTACTAGAGACATAGAGAAAGGGCACAAAACAAAAACTAAAGAGAAATATCAAAACCAAACAACAAAAGTCATGATACACAAATATATCTTAACACTTTATACACTAACACTAGCAAAATCCACTAACACTATATACACTAAACAATCAACAGACCCTTACTTGACATTTTGGATGTGCAAATGTGCTGAGATTATTGTATGAGTGAGAGGAGGAGTGAAAGAGTAGAAAACTATCAGTGTTGGTTCCCCTGCTCAATACGTATGAGACCCAGACAAAAAATTAGATCTGATATAGGGACCCAGACATGATTGCCACGTGGAGTACTTGTTCACCATAATTTGAAAATCGAGTTTCTGAGACTCGGTTTCACTTTTAGCAAACAGAGTCCCTAAAACTTGATTTCGATGTGGCATCTACGTGGAATCTTGTAGCACAGATATCGAGCATCTGAGAGTCGTTTATAAAAATCGAGTCTGTAAGACTCGATTTCCATGTGTACAATGAGCCACGTCAGATAGCCTAAGAGCATGAAAACCGAGCCTTAGAGGCTCAGTTTATAAGCCAAAAATCGAGCCTCTGAGGCTCGAGATGTTAGAAAATTAATAAGTTTCAAATAATGGCCTACTAACTAGATAGTTGGGAAAACTAAATTAGTTACCCAGATTCCCCACAAAACATGGGTTTTGAAGGTAGCCTACAAGATCTGACTAGCTTTAGTCACGTGTTTAAAGCCAAATTTCTTTGGCAAACTTTACTATCACTAGCTGTGGTTCAAACTTTCTCTACCAAACTTGTTGACAATCTAAAACAAACTAAGAACGAAGGATACACTACCTCCATTAATGCTGTAATTGTATTGCTTTTGATGAGTTATAGACTCTTCTAAGTGAAGTTATAGACTCTTCCTAGTTGGTTAGAATTATTAAAAAGGAAAAGATGAGTATGCTTAGTTGTTTAGAAAGAAACATGAATTGGGTATTCTATGAAATTTGCATTGCTTTTGAGTTTGTATTACCTTTGATGAGTTTGTCTAACTTCACTAATCTTGTTTTTAAGAGCGTCTCTAGCTGCTGTATATTCTAATCGTAGCATTCAATTTTGGAAAAGTTAAGGTTTTCTTTATATGAAGTAACTTATGTTCTTCTTAGTTCTCTGCTTGGTTCGAAATAGCTGACTGCTACCTTTATATTTTTGCAGTGCCATTATGGACATAAACTGTGTTCTACCTGCAAACTGATGCCCCACTTGTAGACAAGAGCTTGGAGATGGGAAGGCAGCCCTAGAAGCATCCGGGATAGCCATAGGAAGTTAGAGACAGTCATGTGCATAATGTTTGCAGTTGAGGTATAACCATAATCATGTGTGATGCTTGCTGCTCTTTTTTGTGTCAAATGGACCCTAAACTTTCCTCCATTTTGTTGCTATATTGAACTGCATATTCCATAAAGATTGATAATTTTCCCGTATTCCTTAAAGATTGATTGAAATTGTGACATGTTTGAGAAAATTCCAGCTTGATATTCCTTTGAAATTCCGGCTTGTTATTTTGTTGCATGCAACAAGCCGGAATTTCAAAGGAAATAACAAGCTGGAAAACTTATTATGATAGGTTTTTTATAGTAGCGTTTGTAAAACTTATAGCAGCGTTTGTGAAACTTATAGTAGCATTTGTAAATGCATTCGCCATCTGGCCTAGAAAGGAAAAAAAAAAAAAAAAACAAAAACTATAGCCGCATTTTTAGAACGTGGCTATAGACAAATTCAAAAAATATTCAAGGGGTTGTAGCCGCGTTTTAAACGCACCTATAGGTGACAAATATAGCCACATTTAAAAAACGTGGATATAGTTGTGGTCTATAGTCGCGTTTTAAACGCGGCTAAAACGTGTCTTGGAAACTGTCAACAAGGGTCCTATAGCCACGTTTAAAACACGGCTATATATATGGCCTATAGGACTCTTGTTGACAGCTTCGAAGACACATTTTAGCCGCATTTTAAACGCAGCTATAGGCCAGAACTATAGCCTCGTTTAAAACGTGGCCATTTGTTCGACCCTATAGCCACGTTTTAAACGCGGCCATTGGTTCGATCCTATAGCCATGTTTTAAACGCGGCTATAGATTTCACCTTAGGCCACATTTTAAACATGGCCATAGGTCCTGGTCTTAGGCCATGTTTGTAAAAGTGCGACGATAGACCCCTCAGGCTTGTAGTCACGGGGTTTAGCCCACATTTGAAAACGCGGCCTAAAAAAAGTGGCTATAGGCCAAATCATCCTATAGCCGCGTTTTAAAAACGTGGCTACAGAACCTTTTTTTTTGTAGTGCTACCACCAAGGATAAGTGCCTGCATTAAATTTTTATGAACTTAAAGATCTATTTAATTGGTTTAAAGAGGAATAAGTTTCAATTAATATTTTTCATAGAAATTAATGCTAACTATGAAACTTTTTTTTTTTTTTACAACTTATTAAGGTGTGATAATTCAGGATTAGAATAATATCACTTTTACATTGGTGGTGTCAATTTTATTATGCACTAATTATAATAGATTATATTAACATGGTCATATATGACTTCTGTATTATAAATCCAGTTTAAAACACTATTATTACTATTTTCGTGTGTGTTGTAATAAGTATTATTGTTTACTCAAAAAATAATTAGGAATGTTTATCCCACATTAGTTGTGTATGCCTAATATCCGTTATTTATAACCTCAGTCTACAACTACAAAGGTTAGGCCCTTTTGTAGTTGTACTCTGGTTATGTAATGTATTATAAACCCGGTTTAAAACACTATTATTACTATTTTCGTGTGTGTTCTAATAAGTATTACTGTTTACTCAAAAAAAAATTAGGGATGTTTATCCCACATTGGTTGTGTATGTCTAATATCCGCTATTTATAACCCCAATCTACAACTACAAAGGTTAGGCCATTTTGTAGTTGTACTCTGGTTATATAATGTATTATAAACCCAGTTTAAAACATTATTATTACTATTTTCGTGTGAATTCTAATAAGTATTACTGTTTACTCAAAAAAAACCCTTGAAAATAGTCAAATTTTGAGGCAAGTAGGATTAATTTAAAGGCATGGCCATCCAAGAATAGGCCTAATATATGGGCTCTATGTTGTCTTGAGATGGCTCAAAATTAAGGTTCAACCTAGAAACTCGTTGTACTCTGGTTATATAATGTATTATAAACCCGGTTTAAAACACTATTATTACTATTTTCGTATGTGTTCTAATAAGTATTACTATTTAATAAAATAAAAAAATAATAAAGAATAAAAAAAAATAAAAAAATAAAAAAAAAAACTCTTGAAAATAGTCAAATCTTGAGGCAAGTAGGATTAATTTGAAGGTATGGCCATCCAAGAATATGCCTAATATTTGGGCTCTATATTGTCTTCAAATGGCTCAAAATTAAGGTTCAGCCTAGAAACTCGTTGTACTCCGGTTATATAATGTATTATAAACCCGGTTTAAAACACTATTATTACTATTTTCGTATGTGTTCTAATAAGTATTACTATTTAATAAAATAAAAAAATAAAAATAAAATAAAAATAAAAATAAAAAAACTCTTGAAAATAGTCAAATCTTGAGGCAAGTAGGA
This sequence comes from Quercus lobata, assembly GCF_001633185.2. Lineage (NCBI taxonomy): Eukaryota > Viridiplantae > Streptophyta > Magnoliopsida > Fagales > Fagaceae > Quercus > Quercus lobata. The sequence continues at coordinate 6,550,458 of NC_044905.1, read as the reverse complement.
TTAATTTGAAGGCATGGCCATCCAAGAATATGCCTAATATTTGGGCTCTATATTGTCTTCAGATGGCTCAAAATTAAGGTTCAGCCTAGAAACTCTGTGGGTAGCCAACTCCCACAGTCGTATTACAAATTCATATGAATCATATGGTTAGTTAAAGTAGTGAAATCACACGTTAGATAATAATTAATGTAAAAAATAAGCTATTAACATTCAACCAAAACAACCACCATATATACCAGGCAAGTCGACTTGATGCTAGTGTCTGCATCATATTGAAAAGTTGCGAGTTGACCTTCTTCCTGAAGTGACAACATGACATCAATGAAATCTTGCTCACCATTGGCCTTAACCTCACCAGAAACTCTCCTTTGACGATGCTCCTCCAGCCAGCCTCCCAATATAGAATCCATCTCCTTAGTATTCTTCTTCATTGCCTTTTCATGCCCCCGCAAATCCAACCAATCTAGAAATGGAAGTGCATCCGAAATCACAAATATGCCCATCAGATGAAAGAACTGATTGATTGTATTTTGACACCTCTTTGCCTCGCCACTGTCAGAAGCAGCTGAGGAACCAGTATAACGTTTTCCCGCAACCATTCTGACCGCCACATTGAGTGTCAACTCTTCTGACTAGTGTTTAATATCAACAAGCAAAGGAGAAGAGCTATTTTGGACCCATAAACTGTATAGCTCCTTTATCCCCATCTCAATTTCAGAGAACCTAACATGCTTGAGCATCTCTAGCCGACGATTTGAGAGAAGTTCAAGCGTTGAAATCTTTCACATCTCACGCCAGAAGGAGTTGTAGGGTGAAAAACCATACACTGCATAATTGTACCCCATGAGTTTTGTAGCTACTGTTGCTGGACGTGAAGCTAGTGCCTTGTCATTGATGGTGAAGCAATCCTTTGCTACTTCCCAACTACTCACAACAAAAGCTCGGTGACTGCCTAGGCGGATATTGAATGCTGAGCCATATTTATCAACCATTGCTCCTAGTGTTCGATAGAGAAGCTGATCAGCACCAAGAAGAAGGTGAAGGTGGCCAATTATAGGCCATGCACCAGCTGGTTCAAGAGCCTCTTTGTTGTTGCTGTAGTTCTTTGCCTTTCCAAGCAATGTATAGAGAGACTAAAGAAACAAACACAGCAACAACAGTGAATTGTAGATATGCATCCATGGTTCAACAGGAAGATAGACATGCAATATGCATGGATATGAATACCCAGTCAAGTTATATATAAGTCCACTCCAACAACAATTTGACTAAAATCATTTTTAGGGCCTAATATTAAGTTTATGGACTGAAATTCAGTAATGAACTAAACTTTAGCATCCAAAATCATATATAATCCTTTTTTTTATTTTATATCAGTTTAACAATAACCATAATTTTTTGTTGAGTAAACTACGTATTTGGTCCCTATCATTTACATCATATTTCAATTTGTTCTCTAATCTTTCAACTATGTCAATTTGGTCCATAATCTTTCAGTGTTGCGTCAATTTAATTCATGCTGTTATATCTTAGATGGAAATTTTTGACATGGTAAATGACCAAAATAAAAAATTAGTTCCATTAATGTGGCAGTAAACTAATTTTTTATTTTGGATGTTTGCCACGTCAACAATTTTTGTCTAAGAAATAATGACAATAATTAAATTGACATGACACTGAAATGTTATGAACTAAATTGACATAAGTAAAAAGTTGGAGATCAAATTAAAATATGGTATAAAGAATATGTACAAAATATGTCATTTCCCTTTTTCCCTTTTTGGTTTTAGTGATAAGAGCAATCATAAGTTTCATGCTTGAACTATGTAGCTCAATATAAATCTTATAAATTGTACAACGTAATCTCATTGTATAACTCATTATAATTAAATTAATACTTATTTTAAACTATATTATAATATTTTATTACATTTTTTTTTTAACTGGCATTCACACCATGTGCATATATTGTCATGTTACTTGAAATAACTCTCTACTAACTATTTTATTTAAGTTTACATATAATTCTTTGATTTAGGCCTGCAGCCAAGGTCATGGCATGTTTGTGTGTTCACGTTGGGCTGTCATGACTTAGGTTAAGTGCACGCAAGCATGCCATGTCTTTGGCTGCGTGCACGTAGGGCTGCCATGGGCATGCTAGCATGCCCAAATGAGGTTATTTAGGCATGCCAACGTGCTTGTAGGCGTGCCCATACTGGGCTGTCAAGGCCTTGGCAACCTGCATCCATGGACATGCCAACATGCCCAAAGAAGGTTATTTGGGCATGCCCATATGTACGCCGCATTGTCTCACCCTTAGAAACATAATACTAATATACAAAAAAAAAGCACAAAATCGACTATGCCTGCATGTTACATGTGACAAATTGTTATAAAATAATATCACTTTCACATAAGTTCGTCACTAATACTAATTAATTGTACACAAATTAATATATAAAACAAAAAATAAAAAAAGTTTATCTCTAAACCGTTTTGGAAGAAAATTCTTCTAACCCACTATGTGCCAATTGATAATACCATCCGCATATTAACATATGCTACTTGTGGTCCCATGACCATATGTTTTGTTTAAATAATACACATTAATGAGCTAATTGATGTATATAGAGATTTCTAGTTAACTCAACTGATAAAATCTCTGATAATTGAATAAGAGGTATGAGGTTCAATCCCCGCCTACACCAAAAACTGATTGGTGTCTTGGTCTGATGATAAAGAATTATTATCAAGGGTGGATGCTATAAATTGAAACTCTCTAAAAAATATATAAATAAATAAAGAGAGAGAGAGAGAGAGAGAGAGAGAGAGAGAGAGAGATTTCATCACAAAAAAATTGGTAGTATGCTTTGGGCTTGACTCGACGACCTATTAGGCTATTATAGTGCCACATCTCTGCATAGTTGGTGAAGCTGAATGGATCAAGCCCATTAACTCATTTTCCTGCATTAAACAAACTATCTAGTGTTGAGTAATATATTCATCGAAGAACACATACTCCTATATGATGACAGAAAAAAAAAAAAAAAAAAAAAAAAAAAAAAAAAAAAATCACAATCCGTATTCCATACAAGGTTTTCAGACCCAGACCGGACCGGGAGGTCGGACCGCCATGAGCAACCCACTCCTAGATCGGACCACCCAGTGAGTGACCCACTCCTAGATCGAGCCGCCACCTTTAGATCAACCCACCGTGTGAGCAACCCATGAACCGATCTCTCTCTCTCTCTCTCACTGAAGTCCCTCTCTCACGATTGGTCTTGGGATTTTGATTTTTGTTTCTTTGATTGTTTATATATTTTGATTCTCTATAATAATATTTGTTTGGATCCTAAGAAAATGTGAGAAACATGATAAAAATGGGTTTTCTAGAGCATTTTCAAGAACACAACCAAACACTAGAAAATATTTTCCAAAGCATTTTTTGGAATGCAACCAAACACTTAAAAATATTTTCCTTTCCCGAAAATATTTTCCCCTGCATTCATTTTACACTCGGAATTCAATTTACATCGAACCAAACGCAGCCTAAAATAGAAGTGAAATTGATTTTACACCAAAATGCTTGATATTTTACGGTCAACAGAAATCATTTTCCATTTGACTGAATTTTCCGGCCGTTCCCAAGCACGCCCCGTGGTGTAAAATATTTTCCAGATTCCTTTTACTACCGAAACAAATGCAACCTTAATCTTTTACACTACATTCTTATTTGGATGATAAATCCCACCTATGCCACCTCAAGATTCATGATAAAAGAAATGACGGATATGTATAGCTTCATAATTCATGACATACCATCATTCCTTATAGGACTTAGTATACTAGCTCATCTTTAAAATCTAGGGTCAGTTTGGTTGTATTGTTTAAACAATAGTTTTCAATGTTTAGACAATACAACAAGTATTTTCACAATACTTTTTCACTCATATGTATTTCCACAATACTTAAACAGCGTTACTAGAACAATGTTACCAAACGAGCCCTTACTATCTGAAATGACAAAGTATCTAATAAAACTAGTTATTGGCCGCACGATTTATTTTCCAATTTATTATAATTTATAAATATTATAAGCACACATGTAATTAAATATTTAAAAGCACTACTTATTGAAGAGAATGTGTTATTATTAATTTTATTATTTTATACGAAAGCTTTTTGTTATTATTTTACGTGGTCTTCTATTAATTTGTGTTCGAATTTAATCAAAATTTGTTGATATATATTGTGGGGCCCAAATGATTTATGGGCCAGGCGCATCTACCCGGGGAGAATCCAAAGGCCCAAGCCGAGGAAGGCTATGGCCCAAGCTCGACAAAATAGCCTATGGATACCGCCGAGGACAGCTCAGTCCTCGGCAGACCCAAAGTCCCCCCTAAAAAAGGGGTAAAAACGGTATAGAACTGAAACTTGGAAGAAATATCTAAAATATCCAGGGAAAGCTGCCCTTACTGCCATTTAATGCTCTGAACCTGACAGAGCCGCATCCTTTGGCTTTTACAACCATCCCCAACGACTTTGAATATGGGCTGATGGGACAAGTATCAATCTTGGAAAGGTTGACCCTATACGTGGACGAAGGACAATGAACGCAGGCAAATATAAAAGGAAAAATAAGTAACCTAAAGAAGGGGCGGGGAAAAATGGCCAAAAACCAGAGCCTCCCAGCCCACCTCCGGGAGAAAAACTCCAGGGGTGAAGGAAAACTTAACCTTGTATGAACACCACGAAAAACCCACCGCCTGTCGATCAAGGCCTAGCCTTCCAAACCCACGCTCTACAAATGATATTGTTTGGGCCTTTTTACGTGCGAACCCGACACCGTTAAGGTCCGCCACAAATCGCGTCCTTACAATTGGCGCCGTCTGTGGGGAAGACTTGTGTGTTGGTATAGGATGTCGGTCGATAGAGTTTCTTCGTTATTTCTAACCGTTGGTTATAGAGTTCTAGTATAAAGTTCTGCTAGGGGCTACGTTTCTTGACTAGGGGCTTGGCTGAGGAGCTAACTCCCTTAAAGCCAAGGTCCCCCGTAAAGAGCAAACTAGGCACTTGATAGCGTTAATCATATGGATAAACTCTAGGGGCTTGGCTGAGGAGCTAACTCCCCTAAAGCCAAGATCCCACACAAAGAGAAAACTAGGTTTTGGACAGAACCAAGGCATTGCATGGTCCACGGACTCAAGCCTATGGGGAAACCAACTACCTGGATGAGGAAAACTAGGTTTTGGACAGAACCAAGGCATTGCATGGTCCACGGACTCAAGCCTATGGGGAAACCAACTACCTGGATGAGGAAAACTAGGTTTTGGACAGAACCAAGGCATTGCATGGTCCTCGGACTCAAGCCTATGGGGAAACCAACTACCTGGATGAGGAAAACTAGGTTTTGGACAGAACCAAGGCATTGCATGGTCCACGGACTCAAGCCTATGGGGAAACCAACTACCTGGATGAGGAAAACTAGGTTTTGGACAGAACCAAGGCATTGCATGGTCCTCGGACTCAAGCCTATGGGGAAACCAACTACCTGGATGAGGAAAACTAGGTTTTGGACAGAACCAAGGCATTGCATAGTCCTCGGACTCAAGCCTATGGGGAAACCAACTACCTGGATGAGGAAAACTAGGTTTTGGACAGAACCAAGGCATTGCATAGTCCTCGGACTCAAGCCTATGGGGAAACCAACTACCACTAGGTGGACAGAACCTGCGAACTCAAGCCTATGGGGAACCAACTGGACAGGCATTGCATAGGACTCAAGCCTAGGAAACCAACTACCTAGGAAAACTAGGTTTTGGACAGAACCAAGGGCACACGGACTAAAGCCCATTAGAGAAACCAACTACTTGATGAGGAAAACTAGGTTTGGACAGAACCAAGGCATTGCATGGTCCTCGGACTCAAGCCTATGGGGAAACCAACTACTTGGATGAGGAAAACTAGGTTTTGGACAGAACCAAGGCATTGCATGGTCCTCGGACTCAAGCCTATGGGGAAACCAACTACTGGATGAGAAAACTAGGTTTTGGACAGAACCAAGGCATTGCATGGTCCTCGGACTCAAGCCTATGGGGAAACCAACTACTTGGATGAAAAACTAGGTTTTGGACAGAACCAAGGCCTTGCATGGTCCTCGGACTCAAGCCTATGGGGAAACCAAGTACAAAAAAGAAAAAACAAGTTTTGGACAGAACCAAGGCCTTGCATGGTCCTCAGACTTAAGCCTATGGGGAAACCAAGTACAAAAAAGAAAAAATCACAAGTTTTGGACAGAACCAAGGCCTTGCATGGTCCTCGGACTCAAGCCTATGGGGTAACCAACTGCTCGGATGGGAAAGTCCCCGGCTCAAATACTGTAAAATGTTAAGGCCGATAAAAGTGTTAGGATGATGGTGGGACACTCCGCTATTCGGTAGCCTAAGGGGGCTGTTCATTTTGGCGGATGATATGTCTTTGAATGATTACTTCCTGCACTGCATAGAGCATCCAGCTCTAATCCCAGCATTATTTCGGGCAAGTATCGTTATTCACAGGTACGCATTGCTATGTCAAGCAACTCTGTTAAAGTTATGGTGACATCTTTTTATCAGCAAGTATTTTGGCCTTATTTGTCATCGATTCAAATGCTATATTATTGTGCCGAGCAGCGTTTGCAAATTTAAAAAAAAAAAAGAGCATAAAGACAGAACATGCGAAATAAAATAACAACAATTTTTATTAATATGAAAAGTTATTACAACGTACAAAAAGGGGCTTAAACAAGCCTATACAAAAGGTGAGCTGCCGAAGCAACACTAACATCCGCAGTACAAATAAGTAAACGGTCAGGCGCCTATCAAACTCGTCTTCAAAAGTCTCTCCAATCTCTGCCTCAATGTTGCTCATACTAAGAGAAGAACCTTCTTTGGAAAAAGTTGAAGGAGAAGGAAATAGTAAGGAAGAAATCAATGAAGAAGATGGAGGACATGAGTAAAGAATGAGGAGAAGAAGAGAGAAGAGATGAAAAGAAAGAAAAAGGAGCAAAAGAGGGAGAAAGGAAAACACCAGGATGGAACTGGTGCTGGGAAGACTAAGAAAGGGAGGCAAAATGAGGCGCCAGTGAACGAAGAAAGGAAGAAGCAGGGGCACTTAGTCCCTGCCTCGATCCTGACTCCCAACACACTGGGGCCATATTAGGTATGCTCATGAGAGCACGGTTGGTATTGATGATGGGTGTTCTCGACTCAGTCACGCCGAAAGTTTGACGTGACGAGTCCCTGCTTCGGATTTTGGCTGAAAGGAAGGTAAGACGAACCTTAAGCCTCCGCCATCCTTGCCCTGACCGAGCCATTTCGAGTTTTATTAGAACATGACGCTTTGAGGAGGGGTATGGTTTCTTCATCATTTGTTATGGTGAATGTACTGTGATTTAGTGTATAACTACTGGGTTAAGTAAACGCTAAGGGAGGCAAAGGTTTTCAAATTTCAGAAAGATAAAAGGGTCTCCGCACGAAAGTGATAGCCTCCTACTTGTCTTCTTATAGGAAGGGCAAAACGGAAGGCATTAAATTCGTCCAGGTTTCCAAAAGAATCTGAAAACGAAGATGTGTCCGTTCCATTTCTTCGCCTCGTCAGACGAACCGTCGAATGTAAATGAGTCTCGTGAAGGGAAGTCATTAAAAGCGTGTTTTGAATAATCAAACGACGAGAACACGTCAGGAGTAAAATCAAAAAACGCCTCGTAGATTAGTATATTTCTTGGACAGATGGAAAATCGTTAGCATTAATGAAATGTTGAATTAAAGGAGCCATCATAAAAGTTCGGCATCACCAAAACCCCCCTTTCCAACCAAGAGGCTGGACAGCCGTGTTTTGAGGGGCTATTGTGAGGCCCAAATGATTTATGGGCCAGGCGCATCTACCCGAGGAGAATCCAAAGGCCCAAGCCGAGGAAGGCTATGGCCCAAGCTCGACAAAATAGCCTATGGATACCGCCGAGGACAGCTCAGTCCTCGGCAGACCCAAAGTCCCCCCTGAAAGAGGGGTAAAAACGGTATAGGACTGAAACTTGGAAGAAAGATCTAAAATATCCAGGAAAAGCTGCCCTTACTGCCATTCAATGCTCTGAACCTGACAGAGCCACATCCTTTGACTTTTACAACCACCCCCAACGACTTTGAATATGGGCTGATGGGACAAGTATCAATCTTGGAAAGGTTGACCCTATACGTGGATGAAGGACAATGAACGCAGGCAAATATAAAAGGAAAAATAAGTAACCTAAAGAAGGGGCGGGAAAAAATGGCCAAAAACCAGAGCCTCCCAGCCCACCTCCAGGAGAAAGACTCCAGGGGTGAAGGAAAACTTAACCTTGTATGAACACCGCGAAAAACCCACCGCCTGTCGATCAAGGCCTAGCCTTCCAAACCCACGCTCTACAAATGATATTGTTTGGGCCTTTTTACGTGCGAATCCGACACCGTTAAGGTCCGCCACGAATCGCGTCCTTACATATATATATATATATAGTAAATGCTCAAATAAATTGCAACAAATATGTTCACATAAATTAATAAATTCTTTCAACAAAACAATGTTTAAAAAAAAAATCTACACACCAATAGTTAATAATAGAAATGACATTAGATTTGCTAATGAAAAAAAAAAAAAGAGAAAATCAATTGTAAGCTTGTCTATGGAGAACATCAACAATAATAGAACTCCATCAGCATTAAGATAATTGGTGTGGAAGGCTTTGTACCTCTTCTTTTATCTCTAACTAGATGATGTCCTACACAATGCGCGAATTACTTTACAATTTCATTTGAAATCATTTTTATATCTATTAAGACCTACTTTTATATATATTAAAGTATAAAATACTTTTATATCCTAAAATTACATAAATTTAAGCAACCTTCCAAAAACTTCCTCAATCACTCTATTCTCACAATCAAATATGGAGACCTTAATCACAAACACCCAATTCATTATCTCAATGAAACTGAGGAAATTTTTTGTAAGTATCAACATAAAGATAACGTGATTAAATAAAGAGAAATTTGCTAAAAACACATCTATTTATCAAAATTTAATTATCTTTAGTTGAGCTTTCGTATTCTTTAAAAAAAAAAGAGGGGGGGGGGGAATACTTTGAAATCATTATTGATTTTCATTTTTATCACTATGGCTCATACCGCACAAAATAGCAGTAAAAAAATACTACAAAGAAACCTACAAATTATGAGTTCTAACATTTAAAAAAAAATTTAAAAAAAATTTAAAAAAAAAAGTTAACTTCATAAATAAACAATTAAAATGTTTCTTTTTCTTTTCCTTTAGTTTTAAAACTAAATACATTTATGACTTTCCCAAATCAAGATCCTGAACACTCAAAGACTCAAAACTAATCATAATCTTCACAAAATCCACAACGTCTAACATCAATATCTAAACCATAAGCTACCATCACTGAATAAAAAACGCAAGCCCCCTTTCTTGATCATAGTATACTTATACAGGTTAGGATCAAATAGTACTGCAATGTTGGAGTTATATAAGTGTTTTTTTTTTTTTTTTTGAGAGATAATTACAACATGTTGCTAACTCTGTAGCTCGAACCCTTTCCCCCCTAGAGCCCCAAGCACTTTGTGTATGGAGAGATGTCAATTTAGCTACAAGGCCTTTGGCTATATAGGTGTTGTTGAAAGGTTAAAAGTAAATGACATCATTTTTTTTCCTGAGTGTATTTGAGATGGGATGACATGAAGGGCTGTGAGTATGTATATTAGTGTATATAAAGGAGTAGAAGTGAAAGGATGAATAGAAATGCAAAAAGTTTTTTATGTTTGAGAAAGAGGAAAAGTCTTGAAACATTGAATCAAATGAAACAAATAGTAGTCTTTAAAAAATTGAATAAAAAATGTAACAAAAAGTAGTCTTGAAACATTGAACCAAAGGAAATAAAGAGTTCTTATTTTTAAATTTTTTCTTATCTCTTATGTGGTTTAAGAGTTTTTTTTTTTTTTTTTTTTTGAAACTGAACCATTCATATATTGATTAAGTTAACAAGCATCCTAGTACAAAGCATCTAAAGCAAGTGGAGGTGAATCCTCCACCCAAACAATGTCCTCAACTACATTTCTAGCATGTCTGGCTAGAGAGTGAGCCACACTATTTGCATCACAGTGTACACAAGTAAAGCGCACAGACTGTAAACCAGAAACCAGGCAGTGAATGTCTGCATACAAGTGTCCTAAACGAGAGAGTCTTGGCCACGATCCAGCTATGTTCTTCATGACAGAGGCATTGTCTCCTTCAATTACCAGTTCTGTGAACCCTGAGTCAATAGCCAGCTCCAATGCTCTACGACACGCTAGAACCTCTGCTTCCTCGCTATCAACGACTTGAGGGCCTCTAGCAGACAATGACACCATGACCTCCCCAAGAGTATTTTAATCATCTTTATAGAGTACGCCATATGGCAGAACCTCATGCTCTCCCGCATGAAGTTTCTGCTTATATATATATATATATATATGTGTGTGTGTGTGTGTGTGTGTGTGTTATTTGATTGATTATAAATACCATTAATTTAAGATTAAATGTATTGCCACATGTCAGATGTGATGTGTTATCACTACAACAAAAGTGGACTATGATGACGAAACCAATCGTCACAATATGTCCTTATTTCGTCACCGAATACATATGGTGACGAAACAGTGTTCGTCACCTAAGCTCCGTCACAAAATGTATTGGTGACGAAAATGTTTCGTCACTAATAAAAAAATGATAGGTGACGAAATTTTTTCGTCACCAATAAAAAATGATAGGTGACAAAAGTTTTTCATCACCTAATATTTTCGTCACTAAACCTTATTTTCAGTGACGGAATATTTCGTCACCAAATGTTTTGTTTTTTCCAATTTCAATAGATTAGGTGACGAAGTTTTGCGTCACTGGTTTTTTTTTTTTTTTTTCAATAGATCAGGTGAAGAATTATTTTGTCACCAATTTCTGCTTATAGTCAAATGTGGCGATGAAAATTATCGTCACCAATTTTTTTTATTAATATTCTTTACATTTACTTGCCATTACATTAAACTGTTCATTTCTAACCAAATCCATAAAAACAAACATCCATTCATTTCTAACCAAATCCATAAAAAAAAACATCCATACAATCTAAAAATGCAATAAAGATGTTCACAAAGTAATTACAACCATTTATATACAAATGATGTCTTAGCTTCCAAACTTTATAGAAAATTATTTGAGTTCAAGTAGCCTCACAAAAGCTATCTTTTTGCCACCAATCCCATATCTGCACAAGTTTAAAGGAAAATACATCAATAACAAACTAAACTGCAAACCTATATCCCTAATAAGATGTACTACAACAAAAAATATTATTATTAGTAAGACAATGCAGAAAAAGTCCATAGAATACCCAATAACAAACTAGACAAAATAATCATAGTGCAACATCATATGAAGCCAAACTATCAAAGAAAGAAGACTCACAACATTCTCATCAAATAAAAACCAAACCCACATTACAAATCATGGAGAAATCATAAATAATGCAAAAAAATCCCAATTTAAAACAAAACAAATAAAGTGAAATCCAAAACAAAAACCCAGCCACCATCATAAACACAAACCCAACCACCACAACGAATAAAAAATCTAGCCAACACTATTAAAAAAAAAAAAAAATTAGCCACCACCATTAAACAAAAACCACAGCCACCACCATAAACAAAAAACTCAGCCACCACCACAAACAAAAAACCCACCACCACTATTAAACAAAAAAACACAGCCACCACCATTAACACAAAAACCCAACCACTACCATAGATAAAAAAACCCAACCACCACCATTAAACAAAAAGCACAGCCACCACCATTAACACAAACCCAGCCACTACCATAAACAAAAATCTCACCACCACCATTAAACAAAAAACATAGCCACCAACACAAAAACTCAGCCACTGTTATAAACAAAAAACCCAACTATCACAATAAACAAAAAGCATAGTCACCACCATTAACACAAAAACCCAGCCACTACCATAAACAAAAAACCCACCACCACCATTAAACAAAAAACACAGCCACCACCATTAACATGAAAACTCAGCCACTGTCATAAACAAAAAACCCAACCATCACAATAAACAAATAACCCACCACCAACATTAAACAAAAAATCCAAACACCACCATAAACACAAAAACCCAACCACACAATAAACAAAAAATCCAGCCACCATCATTAACACAATCCACCACCACCATTAAACAAAAAATCCAACCACCACCACAAACAAAAAACCCACCACCACCGTTAAACAATATAGCAACATATACCATACACAAGCCCCAATACTAATGCTTTTAGGCAGGAAAATAAAACACTAACCAAGGTGTGTTCTAGTTAGTAGATGAGCTCCCCCTACTGCCACAAATGTCACTGTCACCCTTGCTCCTCAAATATTGTATGATACAATCCATCTTCTCCTCCAACCTAAAGTTTGCATCTTGGAGCTCTTCCACTCAATCCTCCAGCTTGTAATTTGCATCTTGGAGCTCTTCTACTCGACCCTCGAGTTGTTGAGTATACTGAGTTGAGGAAGATGAGGCAGGAGTCTTAAGAGATGAGGAAGGCCTCATGCCAAGTCCCTTTACATAGCCAGAACTCGGCTTAAGAACCATCATAGAAATCTCCTCTTCAGTCAAAGGCTGTGCTTCAGGAGTGCTACAATGCTCATCTTGTACTCTCAACATCTCTTGCTGTCATTTCAAATAATAGAAACCATCAGAAATACATATGTTCTAGTTTTGCAAACATATATAGAATAAAGATACATATATTCTAGTTTTGCCAACTCAAGGCATGTACTGATATACATACATATGTATGTTTGCAATCAGGGTGTACCCACTGTTTTGTCTTTGAATTGAAGTGGGTATCATAGTAGAGTTGTGCCACCTTAGGAATATGACCTCCATTTTTCCATCTCTAATTAGTTTGCTTTCAAATGTTAGAAGACAAGTTAATTAATTACAACAAGTAATATACTAAGCTTTTGAAAAATTGAAATAGCACACCGCCTCATCCATCCTAACTGCAAGCGACTTGCTTCCACATCTATGAATGTGTTTGTCAACCGTTTCCTCTTTATTTCTGTTTTTAGCATTTCTTTCTGAGACTTTCTATAAAGAATAAAGACCAAGAAAATATTAGAGTTTTGACTTAAGTTATATATATAGATTACAATATAAATCTACTCCACCTTCCAAATAAGTATTAATCCAACAAATTTGATAGAACAAATAATCTAGTAGACATGACACCATAACAAGATCTACATAAAACATTAATCCAATGCATATATAAGTAGGTATTATCTAGGTGAAAGGTGAGAACATACTTCACTTGTAATTAAAATTTTCAAAGTATTAATTACCAGCCAATCTTCGTCACTCCACTTTCCATCAATTAATTCAATCCATTTTTCTCGTGTGACATTTTTTGGTGGGTGGTTTCTTGCATACGTGCTTCCTTCATCCTTTACAAGTTTTTTATACTTTGCAAACAAACTGTAGTAGTGGCTGTTCAATAATCTACCACACTTTGTATTTAGATATTTGTTCACAAGTACAGATTCTCCTTGTATATCAAATTGATCCTGCAAAGTGAAGTATGTATAAAGAAAATATTATGCCTTAAATTCAATATGCTTAGTAACAACATCAACAATACACTATAAATATAGCATAAAGTATAAAGTAATGTAATGAAAACAACAAAATGAAGCTCATGGACAACTATAAACATTTAAAGTACCACCACATTTTGAATGATTGCCTCTTTTTCACCGCTACCAACATTCTTCCAACTATAAGCATTCATAGTGGACAAATTCGTACGCACTTGTACACCAATTTGGCTAACAAGCTTCCCTGCATATTCACCAACAGGAGCACAAAACTCTGGGGCAATGCAGACCGGTAGCTTCCCATGTTTCTCAACAAGTCCTCATACCCCTAATCCACACGTCATACAACGGGCACGTCTACTAGTCGATGCTATCAAGACATAATATAAATTAAATAAACAAGTGAACCAAATATAGTGTGACTATGAAATCAAGTAATGGAACTTAAATATCTCACCATCCATGGTAGACGGTGTGCCCACAAGCTGTGCCTCTACATTAGTAGAAATTTGGGCAAGAGAATCTCCACCAAGATGTGTGCTCAATGATGGGCCGGTATGCTAGACTGCTGGGGTAGATTCCTCACGCCTATAACGAGCCATCTGTATCATGCAAAAGTATATAAAGATATCTAAATTCATTACAAGTTAAAATATAAATAAGTTATTTCATCATTTAAAATATCTTCAATCAATGATTTTCATTGATCATTCGAAGCACAATAATACAAAGTATCTCGGGCACCAGATCATGTATATAGTACCTCAGAATCTCCACCAGGAAGTAGGCTCGATAACGGGTCCTTACGCTGGACTGTTGGGGTAAATTTCTCACGGCGTGAACGAGTGCTATGTGCCGGTGCCATCTATATCATACCAAAATATGTATAGATTTTTAAATTCATTAAAAAAAAATAATAAGTTATCAGGCACCAGATCATGTATATAGTACCTCAAAATCTCCACCAGAAAGTAGGCTCGATAATGGGCCCTTATGCTGGACTGTTGGGGTAAATTTCTCACGACGTGAACGAGTGCTACGTCCTGGTGCCATCTATATCATGCCAAAATATGTATTGATTTTGAACTTCATTAAAAAAAAATAAAATAAGTTATTTCATCACAATATTACAAAGTACGAAGTATCGCATGCACCAAATCATATATATAGTACCTCATTATTAAAGAACTAGATAACTCATCATCACCAATAGCTAGTACATAGTCGTCGTCATCTACCTGAACACTTACTCTCTTTCTTCCCACATTTGCACATTTAGGCAGAAAAGTTGACAGATGCTTCAATCTCAAAGCATCTATTCTCTCTTGGTTTTGCTTGATTCTTTGTGCTCTTTCCATCTCATATTCTGTTATTTTATTATGAGTGTCTTTGCCCTTTTTGACCATTTCTGCAACTATAGATTTACATAGAAAATAAAATATAATATCTATTCATTACAAATTCTTCCCAAGTACGAAACATAAACTGGAACATCAAATAAAAATATACATGAACAAATAATAGGGAATCAAAAATTATTAAACGCACGTTTCCATATACAAAGGAAAAAAAATGAAATCTACATATCATAATCCATATCAGGATCCATATCAGAATTAGGTATATTATGCACTTCATCTTCATTATTATCCCCTTGCTCTCCCAAACCTTCTGGAATATTCTCAACTTCAATACCACCCTTACAATATTGAACATTATCTTCAACATCGATAAGGACAACATCGCTAATGACTTCTTGTTGGAATGCTTCATTAGCTTCTGTTTGATCATTGGATTCTCCATCACCCACCTCTGGCACATCAAACACTCCCCTATATTGTACGCATTGCACAACATGCCAAGGTTCACCCCATTTGGTATCACGAAGATAGAAAACTTGTTTCTCCTGACTAGGTAATATGAAATGATCATTTTGATACCACCGACTTTGCACATTGATACTTGTGCAATGTATCTCAGTTCGTATCGTTCTCCTTCGACCGATCTTATTACCAGTATTGTACCATTCACACTAAAACAAAACAATTTTATATTGATACATATACTCTAATTCCCAAATTTTGCACACATGACCATAGAAGTCGTGTAATTGTCCATCATGGTCCCCTTCTGTAGATACACCGCTATTCTGGGTTACACGACGATTGTCCAAGTCTTTTGTATGGAACCTTACACCATTGACCATGCAGACCGAGTATTCTTTCATTAGCAACTTAGGACCATTTGCTAATGACCACATTTGTTTTGTAACTTCTGATGAGTCTTTCTCTTTCAATCTATAGATCTATAATGACATGCAACATGTGACATTAGTAGTGAGAAAACTATATAACTACTTAATACTGTTTAATGTGTCACAAGATTCAAAATTTCTTACACGTTTTTTAAACCACTTAGGAAATTCTCGTCGTTGGATTTGAGTTATGTCTTCTCCAGTTGGATTATGTAATGTGTTTTTGTGTTCACTATTCAAAACAAGTGATTTATATTCAGCTAAGAAATGCAAATAATATTAAGGAAAATTCAAGCATAATCAAAATACGACTTCACATACTCTAAATACGGCTCCAACTCGGGACAATTGTACAACAAATACCACTGAGCAATATCACGCAATTCACGTGACATTCCCACATCATTCTGCCTAGACCCGGTAGGTCGAGCTGTTTGTGAGAAAATCGTCAACCCTTGGCCATATTCACCACAATCAGCATTTCTTTCCCTTCGATTATGCACGGTTTCAGCTCCATCAAGATATAATGACGAGAAAGTAATACACTCTTTAAGAATGTAAGCCTCTGCAATTGAACCTTCTAGTCGAGCTCGGTTGGAAACGTATCTTTTCAACGTTCCAAGAAACCTTCAAGGAAAAATGACTACATATGCAATATAATTTGCTTAAAAAAAAACACTCGGCAAACTATAATTAATGGATGGAGAGAGTTACTTTTCATGGGATGCATCCACCTATATTGCACTGGTCCTCCAAGAATGGCTTCATGAGGTAGGTGAACAGCAAGATGAACCATTACATCAAAAAAGGCTAGAGGAAAGTACTTCTCGAGTTTGCATAGTATGAGAAGTATACGTCCTTCTAATTTCTCCAAGTCGCTCTTCCTTAGGGTCCTAGAGCATAAGTCTTAAAAAAAACTGCCCAACTCAAACAATATTGTACAAATGTCCTTATCAGCGAAACCCCACATCCCAATTGGAAGAATCCGCTATAATAGCACATGACAGTCATGGCTTTTCAGATTTAATAGTCTACCATTTCTTGTGTTCACCGACCTCGATATGTTTGCTGCATAGCCATCTGGATACTTGACTGATTTCAAAAATTCATAAAAACCATCCATTTCTTCAGGATACAATGAAAAGAAGGCACGAGACTTGTCAAATGATCCATCAGAACGTTCTTGGAGGTGCAAAACACTCCTTATGCCCATATTTTTCAAGTCCTTGCGTGCCTTGTCTGTGTCCTTGTTTTTCCCCTCAATTCCCAACAAAGTTCTGAATATACTCTCACTAATATTTTTCTTAACATGCATGACATCAATATTGTGTTTAAGCTTCTTATTCCTCCAGTATGGTAGCTTGTATAGGATACTTTTCTTTGACCAATTCGGTCCCCCAATAATTGGACGCTTTTTCTTGTTGTTTAGATCCTTTCCTAAAATTATATTTGGCATTCGGTCAAATTGCTCATTTATCTTTTCCACCGGTAACTCCAATGATCTCATCCGTTTCTCAATTTTACCATTGAATGAGCAACTCCTTCGCCAAGGGTGGTCCATAGGCAAGTAGGCACGATGGTTAGTGTATCCAATTTTACTTTCCAATGTCTCCGAATATGGTTCATCATTGCAAGTGTAACAAGCATGATAACCCTTTGTCCTCCATCCAAACACATTACCGAATCCAGGATAGTCATGTATTGTCCACAACAAAGCAGCACGCATCTGAAAATGCATACCACAAGATGCATCGTAAGTGTGTGCACCCTCTTCCCACAACTCCTTCAACTCATCAACCAATGGCCTCAATAAAACATCAAGCTCATTTCCTGGTTGATTGGGTCCAGGAATAAGTAAGGACATCATAAAATAAGGTTCTTTCATAATTAACCAAGGTGGTAGGTTATAGGGAATGAGGATGACAGGCCACATACTGTAGTTATAGTTCATATTCCCAAAATGATTAAAACCATCTGTAGCCATTCCTAACCTCACATTGCGAGGTTCTAGGGCAAACTCATGATGTTTCAAATCAAACTCCTTCCACTCCTGACTATTAGCTGGATGCCTTAATATCCCATCATTCACCCGTTTTTCTATGTACCATCTCATGTCCTCAACTCTTTTTCTAGACATGTATAATCTCCGCAACCTCGGAGTCAATGGAAAGTAGCGCAATACTTTTTGAGCAATCTTCTTACCACCTGTTCTGTTATCCTTGTATCTAGGCGTTTGACACGCCGGACCTTTATCAAGGTTTTCATTTTCCTTCCAAAAGAGAGCACAATCATTTTTGCACGCATGAATGTGCTCGTATGATAAGCTCAAGTCACGTAATATCTTCTTTGCTTCATAAGTTGACCTTGGAATCAAGTTACCTTTCGGTAAATCTTACTCAACAAGTCTAGTATCATGTCAAGCCCCTTATTACTCAAGTTGGTTGTTACCTTCACATTTAGCATTTCAATGACAAACTTCAAAAGAGTGTAATCTGTGCAACCTGGATATAGCTCATGCTTTGAATCACTAAACATTTTATCAAAATTACGCACTTCCTCATCTTGCTGGGTGGTATCTCTTGGTTCCCCTCTAATTCGATCCTCCACCAAGGCATCAATACCATCCAGATGATCATTGTCTGACATTTCTTCATCACCAATGTGCTCATTTAATTCACGGGGTTCTCCATGATAGTACCACTTAGTATAATCTTGCATAATCCCACGATGAAGCAAATGACTTTGCACAATGTGAGCATGTTGTTGATAGCAATTCAAACAGTCAATACATGGGCACAGAATTTTTCCACTTCGGTCCACAACAGTCATTGCAAAAGTAAGAAATGAATTCACCCCATCAATATATTGTTGACTTAGTCTGTCTCTAGGTGTCTTACCAAGTGTCATCCAACTATTATCCATATCTGATCACACATACAAGGTGAATTTTAAGTCATCAAGATAATGAAATGTCATACATAACGTTTTCTAACATCTAAACCTCCATTATAGTTTGGAGTGACACATTATATCAAGAAAGAAAAAAAAAATTGTACCTATTTTATTCTGCATAACAAGAAGGAATTTTTTTATAATCATTATTTTTATTTTTATTTTGGGTTTCTTCCTTTTTGTGGTGGCCAATGACATCTTTTGAATGTGGCTGTTATTTCCAACTAAAAATCTATACAAGTAATATAACACCTATTTTCGTAAATTGGATAGATTTACTGCAAGGCCATTGGGCCTTATAGTTAAAAGTTTCAAACAGGAAGTGATGGTGGTTTGTACAGTGCCAAAGATTAGCCCAACAATATAGCCCGTGAATGTGATGAAAGAGACATCTAAAAGAAAATAATGAACCATGCAGTATCCAAAAGAGTCCAAATCTTCTGTCTCACTTTTCCTGCTCCACTCTATACTTCACCAATAAAAATTTACTACGTGTTCAACTAATTAATTAAATACCATCATTATTGACTTATTAATGTCATTGTTATTAATTAATAGTAGTATTTAATTAATTAGGTAAACACGTAGTAAGTTTTTATTAGTGGAGTATAGAGTGGAGCAAGAAAAGTGAGACAGAAGATTTGGACTCGGAAAGAAAGTTAATTTTTTTTTTTTTTTTTTGATTTGACAAAAGAAAGTTAATTAATACATACAATAGGACAAACAACAAGTAATTGTATTTTTTAATCACAAACAACATTGTTGATAAAATAATTTTTTGTTTCCAAGAGCAAGTTTGACTAGTATTTATTGAAAATGCAAAAAAAAGAAAGTTAATTAATACATACAATAGGACAAACAACAAGTAATTGTATTTTTTAATCACAAACAACATTGTTGATAAAATAATTTTTTGTTTCCAAGAGCAAGTTTGACTAGTATTTATTGAAAATGCAATTGTACTTGCCATGCATAGGAGGTAACAAAATTACTAATTTAAAGCATTTGTCAGGTACGATGATGCTTATGCCAAACCCAAACCCAATACTATTTTCCATTTTGTGATTTAAAAATTCTAGGATTAATTATAAATCTTCAACAAATTAATCAGTTCAGATCGGTCACATTCAAGAATATCTCAACGCCTATTTGTTGTGGATTTAATTTGCAAACTATCAACTGGAAATTTTCCTTGTGAAATAAACAAATAGAAAAAATAGTTCAAAGCAAAATTAGTGTTGGTAAACAGTATAAACTGTACAACAAACCCACCCCTCCATGTGCTAGCTTCTTGTTTTATATTACTGTTATCATTATTACTTAGCGTGCTAGTTGATATTCTCTATTATCTATATTTGTCAACCATATAAATTTCATTTATGTGGCTCCACAGTTGGAATGATGTGGTGCTTATTTCAACAAACTATTCTGCTCCAGTGAACCTTACTACGCTGGCCCAGTTTAAACTATTCTAGTACAAGGACCTGTGGTGCACCTTGGTTTTGCATTAGGGTACCCCACAACTACAAGACTAAGCCAATAAGCCTAGCCCTTTTCAGCAAACATCTATAAAAGCATTCAAAAGTGTGCAAATTTACGTGAGACTCTGCAAAGGTTTTGGCAAAATAAGTAAATAACCATGCTTTGACCACTTTTTGGTTATTTACCCTTCATGCATATATAATCGGCTATTCCAATTTTCACAATAAATTTGGATTTTTTTCCGTTTATAATATATTGTAATTATAGGCCCCCAGTTTCAAATCACGCAAAGAGATTCTTGCTTAAAATTCGATAAGAATCAACAAACAAAAAGGAAAAGATGGATATTTTAACATGAATCATCAAAAACCATGTATCATGTATGCACCACTGTTGCAATGATTACAAAAATCAACTTGGAGCTAACTTTGACATACTTTGGGCTCAATATCAGTAAAGCATTGACAACTAGCTAGCATTGAATAGCTTCTTCTAGTTACTTCATTTGCAATGACATACAGAATGATAATGATATTTTTTTTTTTTTTAAATCAAAAACATCTAGCAAATTAGCAATTAATAGGGTCTTCTCTCTTTAACTTTTTTAGACTATGAATATTTTCTTGTTTCCTAGCTAGTACTATTTATCTACCTTGATTAATAACCATTTTAAAAATATATATGAAAAGCATCAATATGCATAAATGAAAAAAAAAAATGATATGATGATACAAATTATAATATTGTTTATAATATATATATTGTTTTAACAATTTTATATATATAAATATATATATATATATATATATATTTATATATATTGTTTATAATGTATTGATTATTATAATAATAAATAATATATTATAAGAATCTTAAAAAAGAAAGCAATGAAAAGAAAAATTTTAAAAAAAAAACTAAACAAAGAAAATACAAATATATTATATGGACAAAGTGTTTCAACTAAGGGTGTTCAGACCCGACCGGAGCCTGAAAAACCGACCAACCCGCCCGATTTCAGCCCAAACTGAAGCTCCAGTCAGTCGGCGGCAGGTTTCCGATTCCAAGAACCGACGACAGCAGGTCTAGTGGCGGGTTGCTTCTCCAAAACCCGAGCAACCCTAACCCAACTGAGCTATATAAAAATCAAGCAAAATCCAAGAAAATCAAGCTAGATCCAGTGAGATCTCTACCAGATTTGGTGGGATTTACCCAGATCCAGCCAAATCCCAGTCAGTTTTAACAAAATTTGCAAAATTTGGCAAAAAAATGCAAAATCCAGGAAAAAAAATGCAAAATATAGCAACATTTTGCAGATTCCGACAACATTTTACAAATTCCAACAACTTTTTTCACAAATCTTGACGACATTTTTTCCAAATCCTAACGATCGACCAAACCAACCAACACTCACCCTCACCCAAAACCAACTCGACCAATTGATGCCAGCAATCGCTTTTGGGTTCCTCCGCCCTCCACCTAATGCCGGTGGGCCTAGTCCGAATTGGGTCCAAAACCAACCCGACTCAACCCATAGACAGGCCTAGTTTCAACCATATATCTACACAGGAAAAACTCAACCATAAGCCTATAAATAAGTTATAAGCTTTTTTTTTTTTTTTTTTTTTTTGAGAAAAAAATAAATTATAAGCTAGTCAGTGTTTGTAGATCAAACGAGTAAATAATGAAAGAAACAATAAATTTTAATGGCTCGGAGGCACATTAAATTTTAAGACTCACTGGCAGAGCCTTAATTGCACCATCTGCAAGCTCAATCACCACAATTAGAGAACGCCATTGCTGCAAGCTCTTTCTTTCTCCCTCCGCCGTTAGTTTTTCACTACATTATTTGTGATTTGGGTTTCAACTTTTCAAATCTATTTTGTTTTTGCGGTTTAGAATAGATGGTAGGGCCTGATTTGGAAAAGTTATATTATTATTGAGATTGGTGAATAGCTACAGTAGTGGGGTGATTGTAATTTGACTAAAATTATTTTATGAGTGTACTTTGGTGTTAGAGTTATGTCCTATTTGGTAATTTACACTCAAACAATGATTTTAGACAAATATAGATCAAATGCTCAGTTGACCAAAAAAAATAAGAAAGGCTACGTTTACAATATTTTTACAACAAATCACAGGTGGTTAGTTGTTATTGGTTCAAATTTGAAACTAACACTAAGATTAATTTTTTGCCCCAACAATAATAATCAGTAACAACCTGCCACTTAGGATTTGTTGTAAAAATGTTGTGGACATATCATTTCTCATAAAAATAATAAAAATAAAAATAAAAAAATAAAAACTTATTCTCAATGTTCTCGTAAGTTTTACCAAAAACTTATCTGTGGTTTTAAAAAATTGTGTTTTCAAAACGTACATTTTAAAAATACTAATTTTTAAAAACACACTTTCTAAAACAGTTTATCCAAACGGACTCTTAATATAAGTATCCTAATAGTAGTAGGATTTCTTATCTTATTTCACCTCTAAGCAATTCAGTTTTTTCATCGATAATATCTTAAATGTGGGAGTATCCAAGCTGTTACATGATCTCAAATGTGAAAGTATCCAAGCAGTGGGTCACAAACAAAGCAAGACTTTATATATAGTGTTAAATACTGTAAATGAACTTAATTAAAAACATGGAGACAAACCACCACACTACCAGAGAGTACAAACCACTAGATCGAACATCATTATTTGTTTTTACATCTGTCCAATTAAGAACCTGTTTATGCCAGCAACACTTCAATCTTATTTTATTCATTTACATCTCTAACATTGCCAACAAACACTTCAATAGCCATAGAGTTTGGCCGGGAGGCACGGAGTAAGAAGAACCTCCAATGGAGTTGCTTTTGGAATTGTTAAACCAGGGCTTTCAGTCATGTCAACAGGCTTATCCAATGGGGTTGCAAATTCAAAGGCATGAAGTAGACGAGCAAGTGTCAAGTGAAGGACTTGGATGGCAAATGACACACCAGGGCATGATCTTCTGCCAGACCCAAAAGGAATAAGCTCAAAGTTTTGACCTCTAATATCAACATTCACATGGCTTGTGAGAAATCTCTCTGGTTGAAAACTAGACGGATTGGTCCAAACCCTTGGGTCTCTTTGAATCTTCCATACATTCACCACCAAGCGAGTGCCAGCTTTAACATTATAGCCATCAACGTTACAATCTTCTAATGCTTCACGCGGTCCTAAGAGCGGACCAGCTGGATATAAACGAAGAGTTTCCTTGATAATTGCTTGAAGATAAACAAGGTTTTTTATGTCCGTTTCTTCAACTTGTCTATACATTCCAACATGATGCTCTAATTCTTCCTGTGCCTTCTTCAACACATTTCGATTGTTTAGAAGTAATGAGATGGCCCAAGTCAGCGTCCCTGCTGTAGTGTCACTGCCGCCAAGGATAAGTGCCTGCATAAAATCTTTATAAAAATGCTAACTATGATACATTTTTACATAGGCGAGGTCATATTTTTTATGCACTAATTATAATGGATCGACTACATTAACATACATGGTCATATACTGGAAACACTGAACACAAGTCAAACCTTCAAACAGTTAGATTACAAATTCATGAGTCATATGGTTAGTTAAAGTAATGAAATTACACATCAAATAATAATGACAAAAGTTAAATAAAAATATGACAAAGATAATATCCAACATACCAGGCAAGTAGACTTGATGCTAGTGTCTGCATCATATCGAAAATTTGAGAGTTGACCATCTTCCTGAAGTGACAACATGACATCAATGAAATCTTGCTCACCGTTGGCCTTAACCTCACCAGAAACTCTCCTTTGACGATGCTCCTCCAGCCAACCTCCCAATATAGAATCCAACTCCTTAGCAGTCTTCTTCATTGCCTTTTCATGCCCCTGCAAATCCAACCACCCCAGAAATGGAAGTGCATCCGAAACCACAAAAATGCCAATCAGATGAAAGAACTGATTGATTGCTTTTTGACATCTCCTTGCCTCGCCACTGTCAGAGGCAGCTGAGGAACCAAAATAACGTTTCCCCGCAACCATTCTGACCACCACATTCAGTGTCAACTCTTCTAACCAGTGTTTAAGATCAACAAGCAAAGGACTAGAGCCATTTTGAACCCATAAACCGTGTAGCTCCTTTATCCCAATCTCAACTTCAGAGAACCTAACATGCTTGAGCATCTCAAGCCGACGATTTGAGAGAAGTTCAAGTGTTGCAATCTTTCGCATCTCACGCCAGAAGGAGCTGTAGGGTGCAAATCCAAACACAGCATAGTTGTACCCCATGTGCTTTGCAGCTACTGTAGTTGGACGTGAAGCTAGTGCCTTGTCATTGATGGTGAAGCAGTCCTTTGCTACTTCCCAGCTACTCACAACAAAAGCTCGGCGACTACCTAGGCGAATATTGAATGCTGAGCCATATTTATCAGCCATTGCTCCTAGTGTTCGGTAGAGAAGCTGATCACTACCACCAAGAAGGTGAAGGTGGCCAATTATAGGCCATGCACCAGCTGGTTCAGGAGCCTCTTTGCTGTTGCTGCATTTCTTTGTCTTTTCAAGCAATGAATAGAGAAAGACTAAAGAAACTAACACAGAAACAACAGTAAATTGTAGATATGCATACATGGTTCAACAGGAGGATAGACATCCAATATGCATGGATATGAATACCCAGTCAAGTTATATATAAGTCCACTCCAACAACAATTTGACTAAATTCGGCAAGACTCATGAGTCATACCAAAATCTTATAAAAATTTCAGGCAAGAGGCATGCCTATCTTTTATTTATCTATAGATTTAGCCCTCAATTATAGGCTGTTTATAAATAAAAAGATATCAATTTGTTTACCGAATTAAGCAGCCAGATCCATGCGGTGGAATATAGTGTCTATTCTTTTTATATAACCAATTATTAAACATATATAGTGTCAAGATTGTTATTTATTTATTTATTTTTGATGAAAAGTGTCAAGATTGTTGAATGAAGCAAACTGCATTGCCACAAAATCGGTTTTTATTGAATGCCTAAATAATTTTATATATCTTATTAGGGTTTTAGGCCCCAATTGAGTCAGATTTTATCAAATCTTAGCCAATTAATTTGTGTGATTAATTATGCAATAGATTTGAATTAAACAAATATCAAACATTCACAAATAACATGAATACCAAGAATGATGACTAAGGAAAACTTTTGAAACTGTGGTTTTAAAGTAAAAAATCTAAGGAGGATTTAACTTAAACAATTCTCAAAGCAACAATTCACTAATAGAATAGAAGTTTTTATAATAGATTTAACCTTAAATCTACTGCTTCCTCATGTAGTACTTATTCATGTAACCACACGCAGCTCCAAATTCACGGACTCTTCTACTGTGAAACTGTTGCACACAAACTTTCTAGTTTGTGATTTTGAGATCTCCACTCGAAGATTTAGATCATCAACTGTGGTTGACTTGATGCAGCAACTTTACTTTATAACTGGATTTGTTGTTTTCACAAAGTTTCCAACCATAACTCCAAAAGGGTATGGAAAATCCCCAGATCTGTGTACAAAACACTGTCCTCTTGAAAACGTAAAAGTGTGCTCTAGGATTCTCATTCAAATATCTTTAAGATCCATCAAAACCCTAGATCCAATAGTTGAGAAAGAAAGTGAGATTTCAGATCTCAAGATGTGAATCTCAATCAGTCGAGATAAGTGAGTCTTTTTCTGCACTTATCTTTTTCTAATTTCTTAAGTCTTTATTTATGTTGAACTTCATTTGTCTTGTTTCAGAATATTTCTACACCAAACCATTTGACAAACTAAGTTCTAAATGTTACAATTTGTTCATGGTTGCCAACCTAAAATATAGACTTTACATATCCTAATAAGTTGGATCCTAGAAAGCATAATAGTGTTATGTGGTTATCTTTTATTAAATATTTTAATAAATTATAAAGTTCCCTTATAATTTAGGGGTGATTTTAAAATTAAACCCTAAATTTTATTTTATATTTTTATCAACACCAAAAATGTTGTAAATTGTTTCAAATCACACATTCAATACTTTTAGTTATATGACATATTTAAAGACTCATGGGTTTTGTTTAAATAATGATACATGTTAATAGTTTTATGAATCGCTATGTAATGGGTTTGAAGAAATTCCT
Organism: Quercus lobata; assembly: GCF_001633185.2. Taxonomy (NCBI): domain Eukaryota; kingdom Viridiplantae; phylum Streptophyta; class Magnoliopsida; order Fagales; family Fagaceae; genus Quercus; species Quercus lobata. The sequence goes on along the minus strand of NC_044905.1, from coordinate 6,523,872 downwards.
TTAAAGGAAAACTTTGTCCACCAATTAATCACGTCAATAATAATAATAAAAAAATTAAAAATTTTGTGTCATTAGACTAATTGATGTACATAGATATCTCTATTAGGCAGTTGCAGTGGCACATGCATCTCTGCATGGTTGGTGAAGCTGAATGGATCAGGCCCATTAACTCATTTTCGTGCTTGCTTTCTTTTTTTAACAAACAAATTCACAATCCATACCCATCATCGTAAAAAGATTAAAACTCAGTATGTGTTAGTAATTTTCAGTTAAACGACACAGAAAGCCTTGATGGCCAGACTGAAAGATTTTAGCTATAGGTTCTAAGTTATAACTTAGTCTAGACTTCAACATCTTTCCAAGCAACCAATCCAAAATTCTTTGACTTCGTTGAGGCCTCATTTTTCTTATACCCAATCACAAGATGGGTCTTATACCACAAACCTCTTTTATACCTTGTTTTTTTTTTTTTTTTGAAGGGGCTTATATACCTTGTTTTATTGGGCTTTAAGCCCGAAATAAAATCAAAAGGCTTTAAGATGTGCGAATCACCTGCAAATCTAAATGGGCTAGTTGACCCACAAATAACCCAGAATTCACGCAACCCGTACTTTAGTTGGGCTTATAAATCGCTTGTACATCGAAGTGGATTGAAAGACTCATGAACAAGCCAGACTTTACAATCCATAACCTTTACCTAAACCAGGCTAAATGACCCAAAGATTTATTTGGGCTAGAAGATCTATATTTACTCAGGCTAAATGATCCATAACCTTAAATACTCCTACTTTTCGGACTTTACACCCCCATAACACATCATTTATGCAGTTTAAATGCTTTTGGATCTTGATTATTAGCTAGTTTATTACTTATTTTTCTTACTGTTTATGGGTCTCAATGAGTCTCATATTTTTTATAATTTAGCTTTTACATTTTATCTACAATAGGTTTAGCAAAAACATTTCAACAAAAAGTTAGATAAATTGTTCCTAAACAATCACTTAATCCCTTATTTATCGTAGGAGCCGCATAATCAAAAGTTGTGACCACAGCGACAACTTTTCCTTCATAGTTTTTTTTGTTTTGTTTAATATTTAAATAATGCTAGATTTTGATATTTGTAGTAGCCCAAATGTTTTAGTCAAACAATCTGATGTGATATTATTTAATTGGAATGTGTAAATATAAACATTTATACTACATCCTTGTTAAATTAATCTCTTCCTTCTAACCTAAATTGTTTTCCTTATACAGTATATATTTGTTCATTTTGGATGATCCGTGTAGCCTCAGAATTCTTCGCATACCATCATTCCTAGAAAGACTTAGTTGTACTACTTCATCTTTAAAATCTATCATCTGAAATGACAGAGTATGTAATAAAATGGAGAAATGAATTTAAGTTGAAGATGCATTGATGAATTTGTAATACATATAGTGCCTCGTCAAAAAGCAAAAAAAGTTTTCTGTGCATGCATTGAAAATTGTACATTGACTGGACACCATCACTCCAGGAAAATCTTCATATTACAATACAAAACAGCAAATGATGACGCTGCAGGTGAACATAGAGCAGCACACGTGGTTGAACATCATTAAAAGTATAATTAAGAATTTAATTTTATGAAAATAAATAAATATATATATATGCACTCCGAAAACAATTCCTAGGACTTTTAGCAAACCCTAATCATTCATGTTATAGGTCGTACAGAAACAATGGTACGTACCCAGCAGTACGTAAATCTATATGTTAGAATAACCATGATAATGGAGAGGAAGCTGGCTTTAATAATCCAGAGACTCCGCATGCGTTTGGGTAGAAATTATTCTTCTGTGTTTGCTTCTTTTCTTCTTCTTCTTCTTTCTTTTTCCTTTTTTTTTTTTTTTTTTTTTTAAGACTAGCACCTCTTGTACGGTTTATGTGACATGAATAGTGCATTTAGGCATATGAACAGTAACCTACACATAAACAGTAACTTTTTTATTATTTTCAGTTTTCAATTTTCAGTTAACATAATCATAAATGACAAGATTGGCGATGTTGCAAAGAATATTAAAGGTCTGTTTAGATAGCGTTTATTTTGCTGAAAATTGAAAACTTATTACTGAAAATATTATAGCAAAATAATTTATAAGCTAGCTGATTTTTTGGGCTGAGAGTACTATAGCTTCAGCTAAATAGTAACGTAAACAGGACAAAATAATTCATTTGCGTTTTTCATCTTTTTGTGGGGTTTGTGAACAGTAACATGAAACCTAGGTAATTTTTAGCCAAACGTATAAAACGTGAACGCAAAACGCTATCCAAACACTCACTAATATTAATATTAAAAAGGAAAATTGTATACATGAATATCTATGATGGTTGATGGAATAACCATGATATGTAGGGATGGCTGTATGTAAACCAGAGTACAAGACTCCATGCCATTTACATAATCATGAATGACATGATTGATAACATTGCAAAGCTCAGTAGTAGGACAATATGTCCCCCAATATCAACCACGGTATGATAGGTTTTTCATCATTTCAATTTTTTAGAGTAAAAAAGGTTTAAGGATTTTAGGCTTTGATATTTTTGATAGACTAAAATCGAACCCTGAAAGAGGTTTAATTCTCATGTTTTATGTGAATTGAAAAGTTCATATGGGAATTATAATTCTTGAAAAGTTCATGGGGGTATTATAATTCTTACAATCTTTTGTTTAACAAACAAGCAATTAACCATTTTTATTTCCTGTTTATGTGAGATTCAGATCCAGTGCAATTGCTTCTCATCATCCTCACAAAAATTTTCATCTTTTCACTTTTTAACCTTGTATCTTTTTTTATTCAATAGTTGAGATTAAAATTAAAATTTTTAACTTTTAATTTCAATCCTTTAAAATTATTTCACTCAATACAATATTCTATTTAGGTAGTGCACCGGATCCATTCCTACATACACATTGTTAATGGAAATGCTTTCTTAATCTACAAAATTCGAATCAATTTGTCTTTTTGAAAAGTAAAGTTTGTTTCAACTATATCTCTACACAGGAAAAACTCAACCATATATAAGACCATAAATAAATTAAAAACTAGTCAGTGTTTGTAGATCAAAGGAGTAAATAATGAAAGAAACAATAAATTTTAATGAACAAATAAGGAAATTTTAATGGCTCAGGGGCACAATAAAATTACTTTCCTCAGACAATTTTTGCCTCCACAATAAGTTGTTAAAGCCTTAAAACTACAAACTTATCCTCAGGATACAATCAAACCTCTTGGCGTCCTCAAATAACAATTTTGGAGAAAACACACAAGATTTCAAATGTTAGACTCTCAACCAATTGAGAATCTACTGGAAATACAATCGATATATTTTCATTTGTTTTTCTGTTGTTTCTTTCACTCTATCTCTTTTAAAGAGATAAAAAGGCTCTTCTACTTCCAAAGTAGAATTAACCAACATTCTTTCACTACTAAATTAAGATCAAACTTGCATTACAACTTACTTTAATATACTAAACATCCAATAGTCAAAAAGGGTGCATGTGATGTTTACTACCCTTCCCACTTAGAGGCATCAATCACACCAGTTTAAAAAGAATAAATTACTTCACACGTGTGCTACTCTTCTTGACTGACCATGTAATTTGTTATACATATTACCAAAGTAGTCCAAATCAATTGTAAATCTATATATTTAACAATAGACTAATCCAAGATTAATATGTTTATTTTATAAATATATGAGCCTACAATTAATTTGGACCACTTATGCCATAATATGTGTAACATAAATTAACATAATTCCTCACTAGGGGTGTCCATGGGTCGGGCGGGTCGGGTTTGTGCCCAACCCGCAACCGACTCGTAAGAGATCGAGTGGGCAGATTCTCAACCCACAACCGACCCGTTAAGAGGGTCGGGTTTCTCGAGTCAGTTTGCTGGCGGGTGGCATCGGTTTCGGGTGAGGCCGAAACCCGACGAAAAACACAGAAAAACAGCCAAATTCAACGAGATCTCGCCCGATCTGGTGAGTATTTCGTCAAATCCGATGATTTTTCCCCCAAATCGTGCTGAGAATCGCCGGATCTGGTGTATCTATGCCGTATCTGATTGTTTTGGTCGCCGAAATCTACCAAATCAAGCTAAAACTCGTCGGAATTGCTAGAGAATTCGCCAGAATTTGATGTCTTCGGGCGGGTCGGGTTTCACGGGTTTTGAATGAGGGGACTCGAAACCGACCTACCGGCATCGGGTTTTGGAGCTCGGGACCCGCGGCCGACCGCCGAAGCAGTCGGATTGGGTGAACGCCGGCCGGGTACGAGCGGGTTAGGCGGGTGGCCGGGTGGGTTGGACAGCCCTATTCCTCACCATAGTAATTTCACAAATTGGAAGTGTATTTTCCTCTTATTCTTTACCAAATGTAAAATTGAAGCCAATGAATATCATAAAGGTACAAATAATAATAGTAACAATAATATAAAACAAAGGAAGAGGTAAATTACCAATAAAATCAGCCACATGATTTATGGGTACAATTTCCAGTAGAGAGCACCCTTGTCTCATCGTAAAAATATCTTTTGAAAAATAAAATAAAATAAAAAATCAACACACATTGTCGTACACTGTTGTAATATAAAATGTTCTTGCTCTGTGGTTCTTTATAATAATAGTTTGGGAAACCAAAGTCGTATATGAATGAATGAGGGGCATGAATGAAGTTGGGATATTCTGTAACACCGTATGGAACGGACACTAAAAAACAATGACCAGCCAGTTACATGCCAAAATAACATCAAACCATTCGTCCCCCAAAAAACAAAAAATAATTCCAAGGGATTGTTCTAGTGGTTTTTGTAACATCCATAAGTCTTTCATTCAAAATCGTTTGCCAATATATTGGAACACAACAAAATATTCCTCCTTATAATTACATGATATATTATATGATATATAATATGTGTGGAATGAAAAAACTACACAAACTCAAAGGAATAGTTAGGTATTTAAAGAATTCTAAACACTCTGGTAGCAAAACAAAACATAAAATCGAAAAAATTCATATGTTTAGGCTTCTATTTAGTTAAATTTTGCTCTTTATAGTCATTTTTATTTTTATTTTTATTTTCAATGAAAAAGTTAGAGCAAGACCTTGTTAGTTTTGAGACGTTTCTTAGAGTTCATAAGATTTGATTTTGTAATTTTCTCAAATTTTTTTTCCCTTTTGACAATTTCTCTTATTTTCTAAACTAATTTTGTGCCAAACACGAATTAAGGTTTTCAATGGTTTCCTAAGGGTCTCCTAATCATATAAAGATTTATTTTCTATAAATTAGTGGTTGTAGCCCATTGGAAATTTAGACTTTGCTTTATAAACTTTTCTTAGAGGTTTTCTCGTTTTCTTTTTTGGTGAATTTCAAGAATATTCATTGTGAATTCAAGGAACATCTTATAAATTCAAAAGTTATTTTCTTAAGAAAGACATATTTAATACTTTGTGGCTTTTCATATGCATAAATGGGAATGTAAATTTTAGAGGTTGTGCCCCAAAATTAAGTATAATACACCTAAATTTAAGTTACAATATAAGAATAATACACCTAAATTTAAGTTACAATGTAAGAGCATTCACATTTGCTTCTTTAATATATATATATGTGTGTGTGTGTGCGCGCGCGTGAAACTCACTTATTTATTTTACATAATTACTCTTCTAACACATCCAACATCGTTCTTTATTTTACATTTCCAACACATTAAAATCATATATTTACTACCCACTTGTTACCACAGTAACACATGAATATGCCAACACAGAGAGGGGGGGGGGGGATTAAAAATAATGATATACATGGTGCTACAATAATATTTATTTTTAGATGTTATTGTGGCAACATGTATTGTTATCTACAATAATAGATAGCCCAATAGATTGTTTTAATGATTTGGTTTTTTACAATATAATGCAAATTGCACTTTGCATTATCTATTGGAAATGCTCTTGATTTTTTTTTTTTTTTTTAAATCTAAATATTCTTCTTTATCACTAAAAAAAAGAAAAGAAAAAGAAAATGGGGGAAATTATCTAAAACCCCAAAATGCCCTCACTTTGGGAAAGGAAAAGCCAAAGGCAAAACAGCCCCTAGGATGATAGGAGTAGGACCACAACAAGAAGTTTCAAATATAAAAGTGAAGCAAGCACATGTAGTGGAAGATCTGGGACAAATCGGATAATGAAAATGGACATACTTTTTGTGCAGGAATCTTCTTTCACAAACACATAAATATATAATAATTATATATACATTGCATACGTGCGTGCGTAATGATGGACAACACGAAATTTAGCGGAATGTACCATGAAGATTTTCATAATTGTCTGGGGACTCTGTCGAGAAGAAATCATTCATTTTCTTCTCAAGAGGACAACATACAATGATGAATGCTTCTTAATTTTCTTTCAACCTGTTTTTTTCCTCTTTCATTTTACCACCGTGGTTGGGTTAACCTTTTCCTTTCTCAAATCCGTCCCTACCTCTATATATATATATATATATATATATATATATATACTGTTGCTTCTAGTCAAATCTAAACTTTAATACCATATTTGAAAGTTCATGAATGTGAAAAAAATGCCCATACATTGTACAGGAATGGAATAGAACCAATAGATATTGTCTCTATTTTGAACCACATATATATATTTTGAGTGATTATTTTCCAAAAGAGTCTAGGAGGAATGTTTTACGAAGATTTTTAAAGAGTGCTTAATTTTCTTTCAAGCTTTTGCTCTTTCATATTTGCACAAGGTTTAAGCTTGATTGGGTAATGAAGTTAAAGGCCAAGAGTCTACAAAAATTTGTTTAATATATCATCTTTGTGGGGATAGTAATACTAGCTAGGATTCATAGTGGGTGTCATCGCGGTTGTTTGATGTAAATTGTGAAAAACACTATTCAAAATAGAGTTCTTTGGAGTCTTTGAAGGCTCCTACTTCTTTTTTAGGAGATAACTAGCTATATGGGTTTGTTTATTTTCGCTCTATTTTTTTGTTTGTTGTTCTTAGTGGCAAGGTGTTTTGTGCTAGCTAGCTTTACTAATGTGTTATTTTGAATTGGTGTCAGGTTTTAATGAAAATTTTCATTTATTAAAAAAAGAAAAGAAAAAATAAATAGTGGAATGGAATCAATTAAAGTGAGTATTCTTTTTTTCAATGTGTTTGAAAGTTCATAAAATATGCGAAGGAAAAAAAATAAAATGTTATTTTTACTATTACAACCTTTGTATTTTAAAAATTGTACTTTTTAAGTAAAAGAAAAAAAAAAGACAAAAATATAATTTCTCCATAGTTAATTAAAAAAAAATGAATCGCTCTTCTAACTCTAGGTGTACATCAGCTAATTTGGAGGAGCTTTTTGGCCGCACTAACTTCGTTAGTCTTCTTAAAACACAAACCGCCACCACATCATTGGATCAAAATTCAGGTTGCATCAATGGTGTCGGTATGGTTGTTGAATGCTTCAATTGCTTGAAAGAAAAAGAAAAATAGAAAATAAAATACACAACCATACATACCCAAACATATCTCAAATGAGAGAGAAAATATATCTAGATCCCAAAACTCAGTAGATCTAGAGATCCAAAAGACGCTATAGTGCGGTGATTCGAGCTAAGTGGTGTAAGAGACCAAAAAGGCGAGGGGAGGAGAATGGTGTGGCCAACTCAGCTTAGGCCAATTTCATTGATTCCAATCAAAGTTTGAACAACCCTACCGTGTTAACCAAAGAAAATTTTCTCTTAACCTAGTTTGGTAGAAGGTTTCTCTAACTCACTACTTGGTGACTTAAATGATAATTTGCATGTATTTTTAGTCATATAAACTATTCAATAATCGTGTAACTGATTTAGAAAAATATAAGGGCATGGTGATTTGAACGGTCACATAATAAAAAGAAGAAATCTCCTCCAACCTAATTTGATTTATTCCTCCAACCTGATTTGATTTAAACAGAGAAGATTCACCAATGAAGTTGACTTGATTTTGAAGTTTGAGCAAGTAAATTTGGCGCTACTAATAGGTGAGGAATCAAATTGAATATTTCCCTACAAGGCTACAATTGGAGGATCGAATTAATAATTTAGCCTAAAAAGAATAAAAGAAAAGAAAAAGTTTTGGTTATTTACGGACTCTGAGTCTCTGACCTGAAAAAAAGGTTTAAAAAAAAAAAAAGACCAAAAAATAGTGTAGCACATTTATTTTGCAATGACCGGCCCTCATAAAGGGGAACAAAAAAAGGTATGTGTTCCTGCATGCATGACGCTTTTTTTCTCATTTCTAGTGAAAGGTCCAAAGACTAAAAGGTTAAAAAGCATTCATTGGTAGTGGGCCGAAGTGGGCAACAATGAATTGAGCAATTGGGTTGCTAAAAACCTCGTCCACAATTTTGTACTGCGTCTGGGGGCAAATAGCACTCTGTAGTATGTACTATTATGTCTATCTGTATGTGGATCACTCACAGATAACAAATCTGATTTCTGGGGGCCTTTTGAAACTCTCAAAATGCATTGTGTTACTGTCCCTAATCTTCTATAGGATTCAAATCCATAGCCATCTATATTATGATTAGGTAGAAGGTTAAATCAATTCAACAAGTTGCACTCAAAGGAGAGAGAGAGAGAGTGATTGAAATCATTGTTCAAGATATTTCACACTAACTTGACCCACCTCCTGTCCTTAATCTGGACCTCTTGTCCTTAATCTGGACCCTCCAATGGGCCTGACATGGCTCAAGTATGGCCCATGGGTCCATGGACTGAAAACTATCATGATTTTTTACTGAATTTTAGGTCCTCCTGATAAAGCCATCAAAAGAATGCCTTGGAACTCACGGACTACAGCAAAGTGTTTCATATAATAGAGTTGTACCATTTCACTTTTCTTTTTTCCCCTCCAATCGAGACAAAATTCAAATAAATATGGAACAAAAATCATGCAGAATTAGATAACTTTTTTCCCCCATATTCACGATGAAATAACATTATACAAATAGGGATATATGCTTTTGCTCGTAGTGTTTAACATTTGAGAAGGGCTAACTCAGTTGAGGACTCAACATAGTCCATTTGCCAATTTGGCCTTCCTAGAGTGAACTCCAGATTAAGCAATGTATTCGATGGTGACATAGAGTTAGAGTCCAACCTCTCCTTCGCGCTATCAGACACATTAACATGGGGGGCTTCAATATTGTGTCCGTCCTCCTATATTTTTTATAAAAAAAAATGATAATTAATCATTATATTAATTTACAAAGAACTGATTATTTTACAAAAAGAAACAAAAATTCAACATGTTTGGTCTTGTTTTTGATGATACAAACACACACACACACACACACACACACACACACACATATAAATTCATATATATACCTTGGTATCCTTTGCCTTGAAATCAGAATATGTCAAAGCATTTTCATGACTTGATCTACTCCCACTGCTTGTCTCCATTCTGCTCACAAATTTATTGAGATAATCAAAATTAATATTTTAGGATTAAGAATGAAGACACTAGCACAAAGACAAACAAGAGAGGGAAAAAAATGCAAGGCTGTAGCAGTGCTAGGTAGTGGTTTTTTTGGTAGGTGGGTAGGGATCAATATTCTACAGGCAATTAGTTGTTAATAACTTGGCAAGCACAGTACTGAGAGGTTTTAAATTATTTGGAATACTGAGTTAGAAATATAAAAAAAGAATTCTTGGAATCTCAAATTGAAAACCTGTGTTAACAATGAGATAGAGACCAGTTAATTTGCGGACAAAACTTTAGTACGTTTCTTTACGTTTTGTCCCTAAAGTTTCTCAATTAAATTTAATTATGCATTTGTATTTTGTATATATTGACCAGTGCCATCAATGTTATCATTTTCAATGATAATTGAATTCAAATATATGACATTTTTGTCAATGCAAACACATTTTTGAATTTGATCAAACAATGTAAAGTACAACACTAATGAAATTTAAGTATTATCATGGGACAACATAAAGGTTAATCCTTATTCATCTAGAGAATACAGCATTATTACAGAGAGATAACATCTTCCTTCCATGAGATCATGCTTAATTATCAACTGATGAATCCTAATACTACTAAATCATGAGTAAAAATGCATCTAATATCAAGGTTACTCCTTGTTCATCTTCAAAAGTTAATGCTGCATTAAAACACAAAGCACTAAAGCAGTACTCCGTATGCACGTTTTTTGTCTGTGTCCACAGCCATGGTGAAATCAAGAAAATGGCAACCAAAGATGAAACTTTAATCAACTACTCGATCAGCAAAAAGGCAGCCTAGCTATTACAGAGGTACCCTTTGTGAGCTGTGAGTTAAGAAGCAACCTTAATGTACTCTTTAGATTACAACAGCATTGAGATTTGAACCAAACCCTTGACTTTAAGGACACATTGGGATCAATAATTTCAAAATCTAACGGATATGGGATGTGGGACTTGTTAATAAGGGCAAACATTAAAATCACCCTCACTATTCCTATAGAAACCCTAGGCTTTGTTCACCAAAATCTATGACTTGAGACTCTCACTAATAAATCGTCATTATCTACACCATCAACAAAGACAGACACCTTGTTGGACCAAAAAAGTCCTTCCCCTAGGCGTTTGTGAGTATTCATGCATGTATATGCTTGCACACACACACACACACCAAAAAAAAAAAAAAGTGTGTGCAAAAAATTAGTGACCTATTAACACTAGTATTAACAGTATTATTCACTATTCAAAGAGGTGAAGTTGCATGTTATAAGAAACAAGCATAGGCATTCACCTTTGGGTTTTTTCTAGTGTTGTGATTGGACTAGCCTTCTCACAAGGTAAGACTCCTTCCACATTAACATGTCCTGGCCTTTGTTTCAATCCAATATCTGTCTGCCCCAGACCTGCAATATTCATCATAGATATAGAGCAATTGCTCTAGCTTTATCAGACACTGATCCAATAATTCACATGGGTCTAAGGTCAGTCCTAGCCCAACTCACTGTGAATCAAATGATAGAGTTTCTGTCGCACTTGGATAGAAAATATCCAAGCTAGCTCAACAACAAAGAGAATAACAGGAAGAGAAATAATGCTTGGTGGGGGTCCTTAGGTGTGGGGAAAATCCAATTACCTGATCCCTTGTCAGTGCTCTTCACTGTTCTATACATCTGCATGAACACCATGGAGAAAAAAATGAGACAATAGTCCACATTGCTAAGATTACCCTCTAGATGCCCTTTTGTCCTTACCCTTTGTTTTCACATCCCTCACTACAAATGGATCTTATCAACTTCAATATAGAAGAATATGTATGATAACTAAAGAGTGAAAAACAAATCTGTGTTCAAAGAAAGGGTGATTTAACAGTACATTAACCCCCACCTGCAAATGACTCTTCACGTGAGCTAGGGTTAGATCCTTCACATTCATCAACTCTAACACAGACTTTGGTGTTGCTCCTGTTAGCAAGGGGAAAAAACAAAAAAAGTGAGCTTGTTAAAATGTAAAACAAAAGATGTATAATCAACACTTTTGCGCTACATAAGGAAAAAAGTCCTCCTAATAATCATGAGAGATAGAATAAATAGGTCCAAAAGCTGTTCACCAAGAACTTGTAACTTAGTGACATTCTCCAATTCTTCTTATAAGAAGAACCGAGGTTCAAATTTCCCACCCCACTTGTTAAAAGCAAAATAAATAAATAAAAATAAGAGTCTAGGACTTGGTCTATATTATTACTTTCATGGCCGCCGAGAAGTTCTACTGCGTGAACAAAATGGGCATGGAGGGTCGTAGTCCATCTCATTCTTGGAGCTCTGACACTTCTTTTCACACCACTAATCAATCTTGCATTTCTCTTGAACTCTCGGCCGTAGATTTGAGGTTGATGATTGTGGTGATGATGGTGCTGGTGTTGGTGATGGTGATGTTGATGATAGTTTCTTGGTAGTTGTAGAGATGGGGGACTCAAATCTGACATTTCAAACCCTAAGCTTAACGTGGGCTCAGTAAGACCAAGATTATAAGCCCCAGCTGGGTAGAAGCCGCCATTTTCATGGCTTAAATCGCTTCCACTGCTTCCAGAATCAGTGGTTGAGCTCCTATCACTGTGGAGTACTGCTTTTCTTGATATCAATCCATCATAGCTCACTTCCTTAGCTTCAAAATCTGCTGAAACTGAAGGTGGGCTGATCTGTAAGGAAAGGTCAGGCAAGGGTGATGGAGTAGTACTGCTAGTAGTTCTCATTATAGGGTTTGAGCTAAGAAACATGAGGGCTGTGGTGGAGATCTAATAGCTTAATCAAAAGACCCACTAGGGGTTCTTAAATAAACAAGGAAATGAGAGAGCTAAGGAACAAATAAGGAAAAGCAAGAATTGGGATGAGAGAGAGGTGAAAAAGAAGGCTGTGAGTTGTGATTATATCATGAGTGCCTCATGATTTGCATTGGTATTAAGAGAGAGAAGAGGAGGCTAATAAGGTAGGCTTTTCAGTAGGATCCTATATGCTAGGGTTGATGGAATAGCAAAATATATAGAGAGGTTAATAAGAAGAAAAAAAGCAGAAACTACTAGTCAGATTAAAAATGCAGAAAAAAGAAAGAAAGAAAGCAGAGTTTTTTTTGGGGGGGATGAAGGCTTGAAGGAAAAGTTTGTGAAAAGGGTAAGTTGTGTATTTATGGGTGCAGAGGAATCAGAGACCTTTCCACAAAGACAGTCACACAGTAACACAGAGAGAGAGAGAGAGAGAGAGGTCCGTTTTAAATAAAGGAGGACCAGAAATATAATGGTGGTTTCTGAGGGGGAATGGTTGGAATTCGAGAAAACAAAAGGGGTACTGTTCTAAGGAATAATGGAATGGGAATTGAGTCACAGTCTCTCTCTCTCTCTCTCTCTCACACTCACAGTCTCTCTCTCTCTCTCTCTACATTGATGGATCGCGACCCATTTAAATTCTCCTACTCTTTTTGTATCTATCAGATTCTATTTTTATTGTTTATTTCTTATAAGCTTGTCTTGATTTGGTATATTCTCTCTTTTTTCTTTTTTTTTCTTTTTTTTTTTCATTAACGAGGATTGACTGGCAGGCTAAAATATCCCTGTTCAAAGTTTGCCCTTATTTAGTTATTGTTCTTGTGGACGTGGCATGAATGATTGTGAAAATTTTAAGGATTTTCTATTTTGAAAATTCAACACAAACATTATGACTATATTGCTCATGTCATGATGGCATTGCGTTAAATTGAAATAAGAAATTTAGGGTTTTTTTTTTTCTTTTTTTTGGTTCTTGGCTTGTATGGGAATATAAGCTTAAGAAACAATGTTTTGGACATTATTATGAGTTTGTGACTATAGTTACGCTTTCAAATAGCAAGTAGGAACAAGCCCCCATCACTAAAGAAAATTTATAAAAAAAAATGGTTGAAAAAGATTAAGGACTTAAATATCGATTTTATGGATAAATTATTTAAATGTGACATATTATGACCACTAATGATTTTGTTTAAAATCTAAATTCGGAAAACGAACTTGGTATCATTTTTTATTATTTTGAATTATTTTAGTCAAACAAAAGACCATTATATGTGTGATTTTTTTTTGGGGGGGTGGTGGGGTCTTGAGGTATAATGTAAATGACTAAATGTAGCATTTCCCTTATTATTAAAACCTTAATAATTTCCTAATGATCACCAGAAAAAGAGCCCTCCATATCTTGGGATTCAGTCCAACCCTATAACTCAAGCTAAACCGACCATTGCCAACCCTAGCTAGGCTATATAGTTTCTCTCCATTGACATGAACAGAAGCCAGTGTTAACTGGTCTAAAGTCTTTGGTGCACGTAGCAAATTGCCAATAAATATCGAGCTGTACACGTGCGAACCTTATTTAACAAAAAGAAAATCAGCAAAATAAAAATGGTCTCGTGAGAAATAAGGAGAGGGAGGAATATATATATATATATATATGGACTAATAGAAAAGAAGTAGTGTCAGAGCGGCTGGGGTGTCCGGCGACACCAGGGTCGCAGCCCCACATGCCATTCTCGATGACCCACTCCTCATTCTAATGTTTAGACCTACGCGTTTTCCTACTCTCGTGCCACCCTATTGAGTGTTTACTGTGCTTAGTTTACTAGTCTCTTTCCATCACCCCCTACCACTCAACCTACTGTCAAAGTCTTCTATAATAATTGAGAGCCAAAAAAGTTTGCTTTCTTCTTTCATTTTTTTACTAGAAAAACTGGAATAAGAGTGGTTACAAGTAAAACTTTGTTTAAGTATGAGATCCCTTGATATGTGTGTTTCTTATTTGAATAAATCCATTGGTATCTCATTGATCGCTAATATAATAATAAAAAATGAATAGTTTTAGGAAAGAACTTGTATACTCAATTTTAAAGTTTATTAATTTGTGCGATTATGAGTAGTGTATTTTTTTGCTCACTACTAATTATATGAATTTATCACTTTTTATTAACCACTCATAATCGCACAAGTTAACAAGTTGTGACAAATAGATGTGTCTATAAATAGACTAATCAAAATTTTATGTGCAACCCTATAAAAAATGTACAACTTTGTTAAAGATGAAAGACAAGCCTTCCATTAACTACAATTACAACTTATCATATAAATTCTTTGATTGTTGTATTCCATATGATAATATCATTATTTGAAATAAATCAATTTCATTGTTCAAATTAAATTTATAAATATATGGATTGACACATTGCTTAGATTTTTGAAATACTTGACACTACATGAATGGTTAAATGTAGGAAATAATTCAAATGAACTCTTTCAATATGAAACTAAAAATAGAGAATCTTGTTCCAAGTTGAGTGTATAAGGTTAATGCCACAATTGAGCTTTAATTTAACATAATGGCATAAAAACCCAACCCAAAAATCATGTATAGTTGGCGCGTGAGGTAGAATGATGGTGAAACATGCAGGTGGGTATAGTAGTAGAGTGAAGTATAAAAACTTCTTAAGGTTTCAATTGAAAGGCTAGCTAGTGTTTGTCTAATCTATAATCAATCTCCTCCTTTCCCCAATATTCCCTCTTCCGTGTCCAATTATTCCTTTGATTACATCCATCTGTCGAGCCCCACCCGCGCGTGCATGGGAACTCACGAAGCGATCGAAAGACCACATTCCACGGCGTCAACATGGGGTTCCCATCACGTGACTTATGGACGTGACCTTGTCTAGGTGATAGGCTCTTCTTTGTTCTCTTCCTTTGTTTCTTACCTATTCTCCCTATCTCTCCCGTTTAATATGCTGCATATTCTGTGTTTTGTTTACTTGTATATTTTATACATATAAGCTCGAAAACCCATGTCCTTTTGCCTAAACTTTTTATTCCATTTGTTTATATTTGCTGATTACAGTAACAACAAGATGACTAGAAAACGTTAATCATTTGTTAATACTTTCCGAAGCTGCGGTCAGCGCCTGATGCGCTCTAGATTCTCCGGGAAATGAAACTTTTCTGACTTTTTCTATTACTATTTTAATACTAAATTATTAGTGCTAATTAATTCTCTCTCTCTTTCTCTGTGTATCACTCTTTATTTTTTCTTTGGTTGGATTGTTGAATACGAATAAAGTTTTGCAAGTGTGGGTATTATCCGGTCAACATGTCTCTGAATGGTTCGCTACTTGTAAAAGTTGTCAAAATTCTAGGGCTATATTCCATTATTCCATGTGTTTGTCCTACAAGACCATTTCACAGTTCCTACTCTCTTTCCTATTTTGGATCTTATATACCCATTCATTTGTTTTTTTTTTTTCTTCCTCTTTTATTTTCTGACGACAAGGACCTCGATCCTTTGTTTTCTCATTGAAGCTATCTCTTGCGTGTTATTGTCATTAGGAATCTTTATTTTCTTCATTCTTAACTTAGTACATATATATACATATACCTGAATCACCGTTTGCTTTTTTCTCCAAATTCGAGATGTGATACACATGCCAAAGATCTCTTCATCACCTAACCACACTCTTGACTATATTTCAAAAGGGTAAATTCTGATTTGATTTATCAATAGGAGAATTCCATGGTGCATACTTTTTCTTTTTTCTTTTTTACGTATTATACATACCTAATTAACGTAAATCATTAGATAAGATATTGTCTTATTTCATATATGAACTTGATTATGTAATGTAGACATGGTAATAATAGCATTTTAATTTTTTTTTTGGGGGGGGGGGGGGGGGGGCTAATATGAGTGTCCATAACTCTTTAAACTCCTAGCTATATATTCTTCAGAGTGTGTATAATTTTCTTGTCCCACACATATCAGGTAATTAAAAAGAAGAAACCCATAGTGTGCTACAAGACTTGAACCTAGTATCTCATGGATTAACACTTGACATGCATTAGACCAACCCCATGAATTGACATGTCAAAATTATTGATAATGTAATAAAACTATATATGTGTACATCATGTGAGTAAATTCATTAATCTTCAACAAAAATATTAACAAAAGTTTTGATTTGTCATAAAACTAAAATTCAAAAGTCTAATTGCTCAAGTCGATTGTGCAAGAATCAAATTGACAATCATGCCAAAGTTCATGGGTGGTACTATTTATCAAAATTTTCCAACAGATGCATTCATGATTCAAATCCCCCCTCCCCTCACTATCAAATTTGTAAAAAATTAAAAATCCCTTATCCTTGCATTCATTCCTAGTTTAGTTTAGCTAACACAAGAATAGACATATTCAGTGATGTAAATCACCTAATTAATTAATTGTACTATTGTAGTGTTAGATTAGACTCCTCCATCGTAATCATTAAGTACTTAAGTAGAGTGGAGTTACCAATATCTTTAATATTTAAACAAACATTAGATAGCACAACTTTAGTATATATTGAAATTATTGATGATGTGGTAAAAATCATTAGTTAATTGTGAATTCCATAATAAGAGAAATCATTTCTGAAAGTTCAAATAATGTATAAAACACCTATGAACGTTTAGACCCCCAAAAACAAAACTACCAACACAAGCTTATAATTAAACAATATATGTACGGAATATGAAATATAAACTATAACCAAATAGGTAACACACTCTAAACCATAATTAATCACAATCACAGCAGTAATTAAAAGGTAAAGAGAAAGGGAAGAAATATACAAACACAAAGATAACACGGCGATATGTTATCGAAGAGGAAACCGAAATATTCGACGAAAAACCTCTCCGCCGCCCGCCAAACGGTCAATAATCCACTAGAGAATGAAGTTGTGATACATGAATAGCAGAAAACTCTCTAAGCCTAATCTACCCAATGCACCTAAGCCCTCCAATCTTCTTACTCCAACAAGGTTACGCCGAACCTTATCTTCTCTAACTTATCGGATCCCACAATAACCCATTGCATCAACCAAAATGAATTGGTCCCTTCTGAACTGCTTCCCAAGCACCAAAATACCTCCTCACTGATATGGGTATAGTGAGATAAGGATTTGGCTAATGTACCTTTCAAGGATATGTCAATGGAGAGGGTGAGAGTAGAGGAATATGGAGAATCAAAAAATGAAGATTATGGATGAGTTAATCTTGTTTTTTTCTAGAGTTTCTCTCTCAAAATTCTCTTTGGAAGCTTTCTACATTTCATGGGTATAAGGGTATTTATAGTAGGGTACATAAGGAATGCGAAATGTCAGTTTTCATCTAATAGGGCATTCTGGCAACTCGACCTCGTGACTGGAATGGGTCGCGAATTTGAGTCACAAGCTAACTGTCTGGCTAGACTAGAAGTTTTTGTCCTGCAGTGCTACAGCTGGTGGGACCCTTCAGCTCCCCCTGCATGCTTCACACGTGTGCCATTCTAGTGACTCACCAGTCGCGAGCCAGTCGCGAGATCCAATCGCGAGACTCCCTTGAATTGCACACTTCTTGAGATTTCTTCACACTCTCTCTCACACACTATCCTTAAATAATTCTCACCTACATATAGGGTATCTAATTGCTAAATTACAAGCATATTTGGTACGGAATAAAGCCAACACATGATTGACTAAATTCAATCTTACAGTTTCAAACCTCTTTTTTTATGCAAGATTTTCTTTTCTGCCTATCCTCTCTTTTTGGTTGGAACGTGGCTTTGATTAATTTCTTAGAAAAGAAATATTGAAATGGAGCTCAAAAGAAAAGATTAGACCAAAAAGAAGAACAGAAAAATTGGCAAGAAATGGAAATGTACTGAGGTTGAAAATGAAGGGTGTCCTCAACCCCCAAAAAAAAAAATAATAATAATAATAATAATGAAGGAAGAGAGAAATACGAGGATGCGCATAAATTAAAAAAGGAAAAGGCAAAAAAATGAAGATTTAAATTCCTTGTGGTAGTGGATAAGACAAAATGGAGTTGGAGAAAGGGAAATGAGGGCTTCATAATTAAATCTTGGTGTTCCCAATCTAAGAAAGTCAATGATCCTAATAGAATATATTTATTTATTTATTTTGAGAAATATTTAATTTATTGAAAACTTGACAACATCAAAATCATTTATTTCACATATAATATAAGTTCGCTTTTAGTTTTCATTTTGACATTTTATTTATTTATTAATTGCCTCAAAGATATAAGTTTTATCCAAATTATGTGAATAGGAATAGATAATTTCAAATCACAAGATTTTAAAAATTCCCACGTTTTACTAAAAGAACCCCATCATCCATACTTAAATCTGCAAGACTTATTAATAAAATCTGAAGGGTTTTACTCCTAGTTTGAATTCTTTCATGTAAGAAAATATATAATTTCTTAAATTAAATTAAACTAATTACTCATTTTTTATGCATATATATCCTTGTGATGAGTGAGTGGAAAAGCAAAAACTAAAAAGACACTAGTTTGCTGATACATGACCATAGGCAAAGTTTTTTTTTTTTTTTTCCTTGGCCTAGCTAATCGGAAGAATATTAGCTTCTTCATGGTTATTCGTGAGATTAGGATACAGCCATACAAGCATGTGTTGCTTTGAAATTCGAAACTCACCTTCTCCACCCTCTTCCTTTGAGTATCAATAAAAAGACAAAAAAAGAAAGAAAGTAAGGTATCACCGAAATCAACGCCGTTTAGGCTCAAGTGCACCATGACATTACATCATTTATATTCTACTGGGAATAAATTTTGGTCACTATTCCCAGGCAAAATTTCGTCATGTCTTGTGTAGTATGTATTGACTATTTTTATCTTCTCAAGACTCTATAATAAATAATGGTCCTGAGATTTGAGAGCAATGTAAGACCAAGGCCTGATGATAGTGATTTGCTAACAATCATATTGTGATAATAATGAATTCATGTGGAAAAAACATGGATACATAGAACTAACTTCAAAAGTTTCTCAAAAAAAAAAAATTTTCAAAAGTTTTAACAGCTTTAGAAAGAAATTCATCACTTTTTTTGAAGAAACATAGTTGACAGCAACATTTCATCAATAAAGAAGTGGGTTCACTGCTTCACAGTTCACCCACACACCACCAGAGCCCACCTAGCTCAGCAGCTGGAGCAAGCTTGCAAAGTGGCTATAATGAAACCAATAAATTTAGGAGGATATATACAACAAAAATTATTAATTTTCATGATTACTAACATGTCCTATTGTAATTGTCGTATAATAAAACTAATATTAGTGATGAAAAATAGGAGAGTGATGCTACTTAATCTTATCATTCATTAACACCTTAGTAAGTTGTGAAAAAAGTTATTTTCATTAACACCTTGGTGCATAATAAAGTATGTTTCTCATTGTAATTAATTGAAAAAAAAAAGTGTTTTTTAATTAGCTCTTTACTAAGAATTAGTAAAATAGAGCTGTACCCAATTTTTATTTTATTTTATGAAACAGTAATTTAATTAACAGTGAATAAATAGTATAATCTGTACAAAGACCAAAGGTCACATTCATAATTTATACAAATTCCTTGTCCCACTAAAAGGCTAATTATAACTGATATAGGTCATATCATAAGCATAGTAGCAAACCTCACATAATTAATTTTTGATTTAGAAACAAATCTCAAAGCTTGTCACTTTCAAGATTCAACGTTTTTCTACTGTCGGACACCACTAGTGATAGACATCCCTATTCGGCAAAACCCCTTTGCCGTTTGCTTTTCGTCAATTAATGCCCACATGGCTAGGGAATTAATAAAATATAAACTAAAATTAAATTATATAATGTTCTCAGGCTGACTTTTGGCTATTTGTTTATTCCTTTTTTTTGTGCTATATATAAATAATTTTGAGGATTTAGAAACTAAAAAAATATTTTGAGGAGTACAACACAAGTTGAAAACAAAATTTAAATGTGCATAGAGTCATAGACACAAATAGCGTACTAAAGAAGTCTTGGACTTTTATGTATCCTTCTTATTAGTAGGAAGCAGAATGTTCTAGTTGCAAATTAAGGTCAGGTCCACGTAAGATCACTATAGCTTGTTACGGACTTTATTCTTTTCTTTTGAACAAAATAGGGCAAGGGCAATAACGGTTGAATCCGGCTAAGGGTAGTGACGGTCATAGATCCGGCGACCGCAATACGAATCTAGGTCATTTGGCAACAAGGAGAGGTAGAGATCTATTAGACTTGAACGGAGATATTGTCAGAAATAGGAATTTTCAAAAAAATAGGTCCAATGAGTCGAGTGTGTCAAACCCTATGAAGAAACTTGACACATAAAGATCTATTAGCCAAGGATACATAAAACTTGAATTTTATGTATCCTTCTTATTTGTTGGAAGAAGAATCAATGTTTTAATTTTTATTAAAACCGTTAATATTATTATCATTATATATAGTTACTAATATCTTATATATTATTACAATTTATAGGAAAAAAATAAATAATTTATTAAAAATGAAAAGTTTCATGAATTACTTAATATTTAATTTAATTAATTATTCAATTACGTTAATTTTCCTAAAATGTTTCATTTTCATTTTTATAATGTAAGATTGCTAATATAGGCATAGAACATCCAAAATAATGTCACTCTAGCCAAGACATACCTTTATTTTGTTTTAACTTATAGTAGTATTTTGATTTTTATCCTATGGATTTTCATTCACTTTTGTAAAAATTCATAATAAGTATATGACTACATTTATATTAAGGATTGTGAGTTAGCAAACAAGTTGACATCTTGACAGCACATTGCCATAATTTTTAAAATAGTTATAGATTGTCACCAAGATGCTAATTAGACTCATTAACCTCTTCACCGCATGAAACTATTAGACTTTGCTAAGAGTCTTATAACTCAACCGGTATCACATGGTTTTCTAATAAAGACGTTTATAGTTCAAATCCTCACACCTTCAATTATTGAAATCATTAGCTCTAAGGTGGGGCAAAAGTCAAATTATTGGCTCAAGCTCAATCAACTTGAGGGAGTGCTGCTAAGATGCTTATAATTTGATTTTCAACGTGCAAGGGAATTATTATAGCAAGTCCAAATAAGATCAGCCAATGTCGGGCCAACTGCCTCCCCCCTAGCCCCACCAAAAATATCCCACCCCCATTTTCATTTTGAAATAGTTTCTTTTTATATATACATTTATTTATTTTCTTGTTTATATATATATATATATATATATATATATTAAGAAATATAAAAATAAAAATATTCTTATTTTATCAATGTTTTTTAATGTTCCAAAGTTATAAAAGAAAAACAAGAAATTAAAAAAATTAAAATAAAGAAGAAACGTTTTAAATGAGAGAAAATAAACTTATAACTTTTAAAAGTGTTAAACCTTGATTTCTTTATGTAATAAATTATTAATTTCACAAAATGAGCATATAAATAATAAAATTTAGAGATAATTATAAAGTAAACACCATTAATTTGATATTATTTTTAAGCTAAAAAGTAAAAACCTAAATTTTTCGATACACAAATACGTGCTATATGGCTTAAAATTGTTAATTAAATCATTTTATGAGTTTAACAAAAACGAAATAAGTTGTACTTGGCTTTATCTAATTTCTAAAAAATCATTACATAATAATTAAAGGTGAAATTATAAGAATGAAAAATTGCAATATAACTTATTCAATTATAAAAATCTAACAGATAAATACAAAATAATAAATATGCTATCTATTTATGGGTTTTAAGATTAAAACACTATATAATATTCACACCAATAAAATTTGATTTTTATGTGTGTATAGACACATGAATGTTAATCATTTTATGAGTTTAAGAAAATGAGATAACTTATACTTGAGTTTTATCTAATTTTTGAAAATTATTATATGATAACTATAAGTAAATTATTGATTTCAATGAAAAATTGATAAAGTTTTCCTCTAAATTGATTTGGAAAAATCTTTTCTGACCAATACGTGGTGATTCATAGAATCATCCCTGCATATTAAATCATATGACTCATTCAATATGTAAGGTTACTAAAAATATACGTGGATGATCACTTGAATCACCACGTAATGGATTAAAGAGTTTTACTCTAAATTAACTAGTTTGAAAGTAAACCATATCTATACGAAAATATTATTGAGCAACTTGTTTATATATAATGAATATATTATCTATTTTTGAGTTTTCTAATATTGAAGCTCTATATGGTATTGACATAGTATAATTTTATTGTCCAATTGATCTCAGTATTTTTATCATTAATGTGTATGCATTGTGGGTGTGCATAATGTGTCTCTACATAAGTATATGAACACGTGTATGTTACCTACAAATTTTATCCCCTTAAATCAAAATTTGACCAAGCCACTAAGGTGTCCCCATCTGCCGCTCTTTCTCCTAGGGGTAAAAAAGTGAGCCAGAAGATTACCAATTGCCATTGACCAAGGCTTGTCAAAAAGTCCAATTAAATTTCACAGAAGGCCCACAAGATTGGCACATAATTCTTTCTACATTAATGGAGACTTGAAATGTATATATCACTATCCTTTCATGCGAGTAATAAAGCACGAGTTGGTAAAACTTTTCAAGAATTTCAAGCCCTTTGTCGTTCGTATTTCGGTTTCAATCACAGTCACAATGGAATTTAGGTGCCATGAAGCTGATGGATGAATTTGTAACATATCAACCAAAGTAGTCCTATCTCTTTTTCTCTCTACCATAACATTCATGTTTTTCAAACCTTTTCTTTTATATTTTCTTTTGGGTATTTTTATTTTCTTTGGAATCTAAAGAATATGGTACAGAATGATTCTTATCTCTTAAGATCACTGAAAGTAAAGAGCTCTAGGAATAATTTTTGGACTGGGGGATGAGATCATATTCATGAGAATGAACAGACAGAGAGGGTGGACAAGGCCTAATATTCTAAACCAGGTCTGAGAAAACGTTTTCCAATAGGACAAAGAACAAAATGGTTTATATGTTTAGGCCTGGGAATTGCATAAAATGCTGAGTTTGAGGTCCTCTTCTTCTTTCTTTTTTTTCTTTGTTGCTGTATAACAAGGTTGGAATATTTCTTTGTCAAGGGACCCACAGAGAGGCAGATCATCATGTGGGTGTAGCCAGAAACCAGTTTTTGTTGGGTTTTTCAGAATGGCCACTGAAATCTGGCCCGTTCATTTTTGGTCTCCAGAGCTGCCCACCTGACTCAGTTAACAATTATCATCGGTGCATTGAACATGAGAAAGAAAGGTGAAAACTTTATCACCATGGAGGTGGTGAGGGTTTTACCAATATATTTTTTAGCTGTGGCATCTCTATATACTTTATTGAATCAAATTGTTATTCATGCTAAAAGGGTCTTATAACTTAATTGATCTGTATTTGCGGATCATCTTAAAACATTTATGGTTCAAATTATAATTTATTATTCTTGTGAGAATTTGTACTTAGAATATCATTTTTATATATGTCATGAAGTTAACAATAATGAAAAACTGGTTTTGTTAGATTTACTTATTGTTAATTGTCATGTTTATCAGTTTATCTTCAAAAGTACTCAACAAGTTCTTTAGAGGAAATAAAAAAAGGTTCTCAATGAAGCATTTCATTTTCTTTCTTTTTCACTCCAACCCTTTCGTTTTCCTTCAATTTTCTTACCATTTCCCTAAGCTCCAAACCTGGCATATGTCAATGATATTCTGGTAGTCCAATACTTTATTAGGTACACCAATTACAGAGTGTTGTAGATAGCTTTTCGTTCGAAAAATTTGTTGCTTATGGTAATTATAGAACCCCATACCCATCGCTTTCGTACTCACGTCCCCTCCTACTTTTCTTTTTCATTACAAATTTTTTATTTTTTATTTTTCCTTTCCTTTTCTATTGCCTGGAGAAAGTGCCTTTAAAAATACTCGTAAAACTGTCTCTCTATCATTTTCCCACTGTTGTTGCATGGACCACACGAGGTACAGTTTTTATTTGTTTAAAAAATTTATTTGGTGCATTGCCAATGTTTTTCATTTCCTCCATTTGAATCATTCTAACAGTGCCATAAATAAAGAAAGCCACTTTCATATGTTGTCAATTGTCTTGCTCCTCATCAATAATATATAAGAAAAAAAAAAAAAAAAAAAATACTAAACCTTAAAATTGTCAACATCAAACAAAATAATTCCCCAGGATGTCTGTGGGTTTGAAATTTGAACTTGGTACTATATAAATTCACTGATAACTAGACAATTAAGCATCATGTTTAAATTATTCAAACACTTCTAGTAGCACTGTTCTAGTTCTAACATTTGAAAAGAACAAAAATTGTTGTTAACGTTCTAATTGTGTGCCAACAATAATGAAAATGACATAAAGAGTTGAAAATAGGCAAAAAAAATAGACGTCGTTTCTCTTTGCCGTTGGATGTGACTTTGCAAGAACACTATCCTAGAATTAAGATTTAAACAAAGTAGAATAATGTTTTTGAAGAAGTGAAACAAGCTAAAAATATGGTTATCTTGTTGTTGTACTTGTTGAAATATCACACCCATTTGGATTCTCTATGATATGATCAATGCATGGAATGTATTTTTTTTTTACCTGTCATTTCAACTGGGGGGAGATTAATAATTAGAAAAATACAACTAGAATAGTAAAATCTCTCAAAATGGGAAATGGAAGACACATGACTATATCAGATTCTTAAGTACTCCACCCATATAAAAAAAATGAAATAAAAAAAAAGTCAGATCAAGTAGAATTCATCCAAATGTAGCCTGGAAGGAGTGTCACAGGGTCACAGGCACAACAGCACTCCAGCCAAAATAGAATAAATAGAGATCATGTGAGCCCAGGGATAATAGATCACTGGTCAATGAAAGCAATGATTTAAACAAAGATGGAGAACTTGGGGCACATAAGATGGTACAGGAGTATAATTGCTGGTGATTTTGAGTGCGAAATTGGTCATATCATTGCTGCACAGATGGTTAAGCTATTGCAAATGGCATAAAACAAAGTCCCTAGCTTAGATTCTATTAATCATCTCATACATTTTGAATATATGCACTTCACATGTGAAAAAGGAGGATACTGCTGATATATGAAATACATTCTCATTTAAAACACACATCCTCCATTTTTTTTTTCTTGCTTTTGTTCAAAGATAAGAGCTTTTTTCTTGCTTTTGTTTAAAGATAAAAGCTATGTGGTACGGATAATCCTTCTCTATTTATAAAGTGAAAATCTAGGATCAATTACAAATTTTTATGTTACAATTTTGATGTGACAGATAATAAGTGGTGGGTCAGTCTGCCATATAGAATAAGTATGAAAAATGGTGTGATAAATTTTATAAATCTTATGATCCTAAAATAACTCATTCATAAATCTGCCAACTTGGATGGACGGAATTCGATCTAAGTGTTTGATGGATAGCAATGTACAATGCCTGTGTGTGCAGTGTGTGTGTATTTTTGACTGGTCAAGTTTGGACTTCTATACCAGGGCCATGATCAAAGAGAAGTCCTAGTATTTCTATGATTGGGTTCCTTTTTTTGGGTCCAACCCAAGCTTTTCAATTGGTCTCTCTCCAATTATTTTAACCCGGTCACCACTCATCATGTACAAATTCACTCTTTCTTGTTTGGCTGAGGCCCAAATCTAAACTAGTGGCCATACCTTTGTTTACGCTGGGCCTAGACTGACCGCAACTGATTTTTATTGGGCCTAATTCAAAATCATCAAACCAGATCGTGTGGACTCCAAGTCCACCATCCCTCTGTTTTGCACAGTAGTAAATTTTGTCAATAATCAACAACTAGGCCTTTTTATTTTTAATACAGGATGACCTCACTAACACACTACAGGCTTGTTTTTGGTAGCCCATAGCCATTAGGTCTAGTGATTCTCAGTGACTCATAAGACCCATGAGTTTTTGGGTTCAAATTTTCTAACTAGTATACTGGGACCATTCAGAAAGGATTTAGAGGGGTATGTACTAGGAAATACAAAGTTACACACACATGAAAAAATAGTCAAACTCTCAAGAATTATAAAAAGTCATATTAAAACACTAAATACTATATCTAATCAAATTTTAATACGCACTACTTTAATTCACTTTTTTTTTTTTAGTGTGTGTTTGGCATGACTTAATTTTGCCCATTTATTTTACTATTCAGCTTATTTTTGTTACTATTCATGAGTTTCACTGTACTTTTTGGTACCATTATGAGTCCTACTATACTATTTAAACTAATTTTTACCTTTATTTATAGTACTTTTAACAAAAAAATTTTAATTTCAGTAAAATAAACAGATCCCAAACAAATCATTAATGTTTATAACTTTTCTCTTTTTACCCATGTTTTCATCTGTTTCTTTTGTATTTGGGAAAACAACATCATTTTGTTGTACTCTCTTTAATATATAGAAGGGAATTAAAAAAATAAAACTCATAGCAAAACAATACTTCATGTTGCTATACTTTCTCTAATTATGGAGAGAGAAAAAATTACTTTTTTTATAATTGAAAAGTTGGCGAATAAGATCGTCTTCTTTAGAAATATCAGAATGTATCAATTAAGTTACAAAACTCTTAACCAAAAAAAAATCACTCCTCTGCATAAAACAATGCTATTTTAGTATAATAAATGTCAATTAAACAATTTTTTTCCCTTAAAATAACTTATTAAAAATAAAAAGTTGAGGTTTAATATTAAGATTTTGATTTTATAATGTACTAGTTTACTACTTTTGATTTAGTGGAGTATTTTGTTATTATCAAAAGAGTAATATATCATTTTGCATATGTTTTTTCTTAATTAGATTAGAAATTAAAGTTAAACAAATCAGGCCACAACTCCAACCCTCTATTTCTTAATTAGTCGTTTGTTAAATCTCACTATTAATAGTAATAATTTCAGACACAGAAGAGAAGGGAAGAGAAGAGAAGAGAATGACGGTGTTTCACTTCTTCAACTGCGCAATCCTCACATTCGGCCCCCACGCCGTTTACTACTCCGCCACTCCCTTGTCAGTTTCCGTTCACTTTTTAGAATTTACATCTGTCCTCTTCTATTCATATTATTATTAATTTTCCCGATCTGTTACATTTCCGGAGCTCAATTCTATGTTATAATGGAAACCCTAACTTATTACAATCCCGATCTGACTATGCAACCCTAACTTTTTCTTCAAGTTAATTCTACTAATGTTAGCCTTTTGATTGTTCCTTCAACTTGAATTGACTCATTGTTTTTTAAAGAAATAGTTATCTGTTTTGTCAATGTGTAAATTTGTTTTGCACTAATAATAAATATGCGTGTGCAGATCCGAGTATGATACGCTTGGTACCTCTATTAAGGCAGCTCTTGTCTATCTCGGAACAGCTTTAGTAAAGGTTCGACATCGTTGTTATAGATGCAACTTCTAGCTTATGTTTGGTTTTTCCATGATGAGCTATATGTTTTGCTAATGCTTTCAACCACAATTTTTTTTTTTTTTTTTGGTGTGCAGCTTGTTTGTTTGGCAACCTTCCTAAAGGTATCCGAGAATGATAGCTTTGATCCATACCAGGTACAGAATAGTTTTATTTATTGAATCCAAGGCTTATAAATTTCACTTGTAGTGGGTTCCAATAGGGCAATCTTCTGTTGAATCAAGGATATTCTAATTTTGCTATGGAATGTAGATAAGTTGTAAAAGTGAAGGGTGAATAGATAAAAAGGATATAATTCTCTGTGTCTGTGTGTGTTTGGGGAGGGCACGGGGGGTTGAGAGAGAAAGAGTCCTACATATAATGAACTTTTTGAATTATCATATAAATTTGAATGTTAAAATCCATCTGAACATTGCAATGCTTATTATGTCTCCCACTAATCTCTGAATCTGTTGGTTTTCTCTGCAATTTATGCACGTGGATGGATTGAATAATCTCATATCTATATTAGTTGTTGGTGTATATTGGATGGAGAGAGAGAGAGAGAGAGAGAGAGAGAGAGAGGTGCTGGAATTACTCAAATTTAAGTTAACTAGTCTCTAAGTTAGCCAAACCAAACATCTTAAACCTCGAACTTTAGAGGATACCAGATTTCTGATAGATATACTTATCAACGGTGTTTAAGGATCTGGATGAAACAATGAAAACAGTTAATGGTTGTACTCCACAACTTTGTCCCACTCACCCTTCACAAGTCTCTGTCTCCACATACAGTTCCCCCAAAAGAAAGCCCTAAGCTACCAAAGAAAAATATGGCAAAAGGATCTGCTCAGGAAACCCCAGATCTGTTGCCATCCTTAAATGCTTCAGATTCTATGTAACTGCCTCCCCTGCCACTGCCTATGTGCTCCACCTCCGCCACTGCTGCCGTTTCACATTGGCTTTCTCAGTTTCAACCAGTTTTGATATTGGTTTACTAGATTAGGCTGTTGTTTTGTGGTATCGGGTTCTAGTTGTGACTGGCATTTGGGTGTGGTGGTTTGGTGTCTTAAGATTTATATATATATATATATATAGATGTAGGTATATTAATTTGGGTTGGTTTGGAATTTGGGACTTCGGTAGAGATGAGGTTGTTGGTAGTATAGGTTTTTTTTTTATGGAGCTTGTGTTTTTGTAGAGTGGTTATGGTGTTTGGATTTGGGGATGTGTGTGGGGGTTTTGTATTTGGAGAAGAATGAGTGGAAGATATTAGGTTTATTCCTCCTTAGGTCTAAACTTTTCTTTCAGATTCATCTCAAAGAAAATTTCAAACTAAAGAAAGTGGTTGAACCGCTTCTTCTTCTTCTTCTTCTTTTTAAATTAAGAAAGTGATTTGGTCCAAGGCACGTAATCATTTTCCATCATTCACAGCAAATTGAAGTGGGACAAAGGGTTTAATTATATCATTTTTGATATCTCACAGATCAATAACACCATAATTAAAACTACAAGGGGTCTGTTTGCAACTGATCAACCCAGGGGGTCTTTTTGCATTTTGCCAAAAAATGGATATGGAACATGGTAATATATTCAAATGCTCGTTAGGAATTTTCATTTTTCAGGGTTCATGTGCATCACATCTGGGAGAACTATTTCTGCTAATAACAAAAACCAAGTGGCCAATGAGCTCTAGCTTAACTGGCACCTTTTCCCTTTACAAGTGTTAGGTGGAGGGTGGGGTCGTAGGTTCAAAATGTAACTTACCAATAAAAAAAGTAATAATAATAATAATAATAATATCATAACAAAAACCAAGTGATTTTAAGCGGTGGCTTTGGAGGCCTTCTGTCAGATGCTTGAATATCCAATTCTTGATTGCTCTTTGGACTTTGGGCAATTGTGAATAAATAAAGCTCCAGTATAGTGTAGTTATTTTTGCTTTGAAACATTAATTTTCTTTTGTATTGACTATGAGTTTGAGTTGTTAACCTTAAATAAATAATGCCTTTCATTTTCAGGAACTGCTGAAAGCTCTGATTGGTTTTGTAGATGTTGCTGGGCTATACTTTGCCTTGACTCAGTTGACTCACAGGAACATTGCTCAGAATCATAAATTTCAAGCAGTTGGACTTGGTGAGTAAAAGATTAAAATATCTATTTTAAAAATCATTTGCTTTTTCTTTGAATTCTAAATCAATTTTCAAGCATTTGTCGTCTTTGAATATTATTTTTTGTGACTGCATATTTGTCAACTTATTAGGGCTATGACACCTTTTCTCCTGTTGATAGGGTGGGCTTTTGCTGACTCTGTTCTGCATAGATTGGCACCTCTCTGGGTTGGTGCTAGAGGACTAGAATTTACATGGGATTACATTTTGCAAGGCATTGAAGCAAATGCGAATCTGGTATATATATTTCTTCTTGTTTCTCATCTATTTTCCATTTTTTGTGGCAGCTTCAGATTGTATCCTTAGTTTAGTTCTAGACTTCTGGCTTAGGGGTTTTGGACGGATATCCAGTTTGACAGTCCAAAGATTTAGGGGTTGCGTGCATTATATTGTGTATTTGGCAGAATGCAATGCTCAAAGTTTTGAGGACCATAAATGGATGATTCCTGAGCTTAAATTTTTTCTCTTCAAAACTTTGTTTGATTGGATGTTACACTTAGGCTCTTTCTCTGTGTTTCTGAATATACTTGATCTTTGTACTCTGAGAGCATGATTTTATTGTTCCCACGTACTCCCTGTGTACTTGGGCCATTTCTTTCAACAATAAGATTGTTATTTATCAAAAAATATTGGCCAGATTCCAGGAGATTATAGGTCATTTTGTTGATGTAGAAACTTGGCTGTTCTATATAGCTTCTGACAATATCCGTAGTTCCAGACTTCTAGGTTAGTGCTTTTGGGCAAATGCATCCAGTTTGAAAGTCCAAAGTATTCATGTAATGATTTTGTATTGGTCAGATTCCAGGAGATTGTAGGTCATTTTGTTTTTTGTTTTTTTGTTTTTGATTAGTGATTTTAGGTCTTTTTGTTGATGAGAAACTTGTCTGTTCTATATTTTAAACTGTTATTTGCATGTTGAGTAAGTTTCTGTGTGTTTGTTGGTTACTTTTTCTGCCATTATCGGTTTTTTTGAATCTTTCTGAATTCAGGTGTTGAGTATATCCCTAGCTGCATTGGGATCATTGATTTGGCTCCGGAAAAACAAACCCAAGACACTGATTCCCATAATATATGCATGTGCAGTGATTGTGGCAACCATGCCATCTATCACAAGGTATGCTCCTCAACATTCCTCACCAATGTCTCATTTAGAAGTTTGGGTGTACTTTTGCGTGGAAAACAATTGAATTTGAACCATTATTATCACACATCGAAATTTGGTTTACCTTAACCATGATTAAATCACTTTCATAAACTTTTATAATCCTAGCTTCCTTACCAACTACTCATTACTCATTATGCGTAGTGTAACTCCTATAGCAAAATGCACTCTTATGTGTATTCATTCTGTTTATGCTTGCCCCCCCCCCCCCTCTCTCTCTCCTGTTTTGCAGCTATCTGAGGCGAGGTTTGGGCTGGCATTTTCCAAAGGTGGTTGGCTTTGAACTGTTCACCTCACTTGTGATGGCTTTAATTAGTTGTCAGCTCTTTGCTGCATGTCAGAAACCCTCCGCCTAAAGAAGCCTATTGTTACCCCTCATATGGCAGACTGTTTGTCAAAGAAAGGTCTTCAAGGCGGCTTAATTCTCAACATCACCTAGATTTGATTACTCATTCCCCCTATGGTGGCTTAGCTGTTTTGCCTGAGGTTTTCATTATTTTTAATTTGGTCTGTAGAAATTGTTGGTCTATTTTCTCTGTAGATGTAGACACTCGAGTACACTTCTTCGAATAGATTTTCTGCTGGGTAAACTGGGTAACCTCGGTAAAATTTGCTTGGATAGAACTAATCAAAATTTTGGATGAAAATTGAGTTGAGTAAGCTTTACATTCCATGCCTTAACTTTGTGGACCATCCATCCTTTAAGCAAAAATGGACTTAACAACATTAAACTATTGAACTTCTATTTGTGTTTCGTGGACAAGCCTGACCATCTTCAGAGGCAGGAATGGACATTATATCGTTGATGATAGAAATGGAGAATTGGAATGCGAAGTTTTGTATCAAATAGGTAATTTAAGGTAAATATTAATTTTTTGTTCATTCAATTTCATTCTTTTCAAAGCATTACTTATAAGAGAGTAAAGGCAACACTTCACTTTAAGAAAATAAATGAACTTAAAATATCAATTTTATCTATATTTTGAGAAAAGATGATAAAAAATGAATAATAATAGGAAGTTATATTTATTTATCATTCTTTCTTTTATTAAACCATAAAACACACTTTAACCAAAAAAAAAACCCATAAGGCATAATCTAACCAATTGCAGTACATTCAATCTTTTTGTCAACTCCCAAGCATTGTGCTTCCTTTTTAGCTCCTGCTCGAAATATATGAACTTGCATCACAGTTTGCGTGACAAACTCAAAAATGAAGGTGTCACCTGCTCCAATCTTATTTCCTTTACAAAAGTCAGGCCAACCATTTGTCATGTTCAAAAACCCATCAGCCACCAAATCAAGTCTAACGGGCCATGGGCTTCCAGTTGGATCAAGAAGCATTGCCCTCTTCTTGCTAATTAGGTCTTTCTCAATAGCTACGAACTTTGGAATCGTCTGCAAATTTGAAGCATATACACAAAATTTAAGCTGTTAGACATAGCTGTATCAAGACAAGAATATTTTATTCTTGCTAAGCAATGTGTTAAGGAACTATACACTAAACTCACCATGTAGTATTGGCTATACCAAGTCCAAGTTGCAATAAAGTATGAGTTTTCTGATTTGAATGAACATTTTGACTTCATTCCTGGTTCTTCTATATTATTGTTAATAAATTCCTCGCCAGACTTACTACATCCAGCTAAACACCAGGAATAAGACATAATTACACATATGATATGAGAGATGCAAATTAAGAATACTATGAATTTTATTACATAATCTTAAAATCATATTAGCATATTTATGATTACTTTTTATAATAAAATTTGTAATAATATTAGCATATTTCATATAAATTTTTTACAATAAAATATATAATAACAATAGTATTTTTAATATGATAGTGTAAAAACATAATAATCAAAAGAGAAACAATAAGAAATAATTTAACTCACAAATTATTTTGTTGGAGTTGATTGCTTTTTGTCCATAGCTCTCTTTGTAACAATCAGGTTTGAGTTCCTCAATGATGGTTTTTTCTTGAATTTGTTTTCCTTTCTTCATAAAAGGAATTGGACATTCTTCTTCCCTCTTGGCTAACCTCACATCCTTCTCGCATGTATTTCTACCATATATCTTGACTTTGAACGTTGAACTACCATCGTATTTGAAAACAAGGAAATCCCCTATGTCCAAAGAATTATCTTTCACAAAGTCATGCCAACCACTCCAAAAGAACAAGCCATTGTTCCCTCTCTTTTCCACTCGTACTATGTAAACTTTTCCAGTTGAGTTTCTAAGCAAGCATTTGGAAAGTAACCTACCATTAAAGTTCTTGACAAAAGCAGGTGGTATACGCTACATATAATTGAGCACAAGTCAATTAAACAGAACATATAAACTCAAGAAAATTTATTTTGGAAGGCAGATGTAGGGGAATCAAAGTATTCTTACTTTTATTTTTATATATAATAGTTGAGAAAGAAATGATATTTGAATTTTAGAAATCTTTGTTAGCATTCTATTAATCTAAGAAAAGAAGCAAGGTACATTACCAGTTGCTCAGAGAAGTCACCAATAAGGACCTTGAAAAAGGATGGTTTACTACTTTTGTAACACTCTGGCTTTAAAGCCATTAAGAACTCTTCAAGAATACTAACAAACTCAAACCCAAATGTTGATACTTTAGGTTCAAGTGTTAGGCCTAAGCAATTGAGAGATAACGAGATTCCACCCCTAGTTAGCTTTATATACAACAAGGCTTCTGAGAATTGTTTTTGAGAAGCTCAATGGTTAATTTAAGTGCATAGTTCATGCATCTTAGTTTCACGGTGGTTCTTTATTAATAGGGAGTGATTTTAATGAATCAAGAAAGCAATGTATAGAGGCAAATCAAGGCCACGTCAAGAAACTCTTTGGTGAGTGCAATTTCTTTTGACATGTACTAATAACAAACACCATTTTCTGTAGTGTCTATTGCCTCTTCCTGTTCCCCAAATTTTGCATTAGCATGTAGTTAGGTGAAATGAACACAGTAATCAGACTAATTCGAGGAACGGAATTTAAAACACTAATTTAAGCAGTAACATTAAAACAGGGTTTCAATTATCCTCCAAAAAAAAAAAAAAAAAAATCAAACTCCAACGAATGGAAAAGAAGGTAAAATGGAATGAGATCTACCATTGAAATGTGTTGCAACATTGAATTAAATAAATAATGACATTATCATCCGATTCTCATTTCAATTTTATAACGACACAACATTGCATTCCATTCTAATTTCAATATTTTATTTTTAATTTTTAATTCAAGGACTGAGATCAACCATTGAAATGTATTGCACTTGGTGAAATCAAATCTTGATTAAAACATCAAATTTTAATTTGTTTTAATCGAGCAATGTTAGGGACACAAACATTTTCCCAATCTTCAACTATTCACATGGCATGTTGTGATTGAAATGACAATTTCACTTGACACCACCACGTACATTACTTTTATTTACACAAATCACAACATACCACCTCAACAATTATTTAGAATTCTGTGTTGCTACTCGCTAGGCAGATTGTTTCAAAGAGTGATAGCCAACCACAAAGCAAAATTATATAATTAGAGAGGAGTCACAGACTCACAGTGCATTCCACTAAACATATTAACAAAAACAAGGGTCACTAAACTACTAATCACTAAAGTCCCCTTGAAGCATCCGCAATAACAGTAAGTAGTCTGGCAATAAACTTATTTGAGTGCACAAAAGGCTAGTATGTTACATTAAGTGCAGTCCACAGGTAACAGAACAATTTTCCCTCCTCAGATATTCTAGACCACAATGAGGTTGCACATCTTGTATGACTCACAAGCTTCTGCTTCAGTGGATCCTGATTGAATTTTTCCTACCCCTTTTTCGTGGTGGAGTCAATAAAGTCCGAGGGCTAATCTCTTCAACAACCCGGAAAATGCTAACATCCAGGATAGTCGAGCCATCCATTTGACCAGCAGGCTTGAAGAGGCAGACATCAAATTCCTCAAGGTTGTTGTCTATAACAAAATGTTTCCACCCTCCCGTAATCCCTCCATACCCACGAACTCGATTATGGTTATATCTGGCTCGCCATGTATCCTTTTTAAAACGTAGATGGATTTCTTGGTTTTCCAGTGAGAGATGATTCGTCGCCCATTCTAAAGGGATGTACTAATCAAGAAATAACACAAGAACAATTAAGCATATTCATTGAACACCAAGACAAATTTTCAAATAGCAACACGTATATCCATTTTAAGTGAGAATTTTGTTCAATATTAAGCTGATAATGTAGAAGCAATACATGAAAAAGGACAAAAGTAAACACAATGACAAGATTAGCTATATAATCAAAGTTTGCAATAGAGAACACTTACCACAAAGAATCTCTTGTATACATGTGTGGGTCGCATAACAACAAGGTAGGTATCATCGCTTGATGCTGCTTGGGCCAAAAGCAAGGCATTCTTGATCTCATCTTCAGATACAAGCCTTCTATTTGACGAATATTGCGGGCCTTGTGGCCAATTCTTAGAGACGGGAGAACATTCAGCATCTGAAACATTCATAAACAAAATACTTCTATCAAACCAATATATTCTTGAACTACACAGTTCGTTGTTCAAGGATAGCAACTAGCAAGGTACTATAATAGCCACATGCAGCTAAAAAATAGTGGGAAGGGGCCTACAAGGTAATTCCATATCAAAAATAGATAAGCGTGGTATCATATGTGTTAAGAGGTCTACCATCACTTGCAGCGGACTTCACTCCCTCTCCACAAGTAGCAGGTTCCTTGCTCCCAACACTCCTAGCACTCTGCCGGGTCCTTTTATTACTGACAAGAGAGATGATACATTGTTCTGAAGGCACTGTGACACTGTCATCACTTACATAGTTCAAAGGTGAAGGGCATGCAACACCATCATCCAAAGGGGTATGAACATCATCAATAGAACCTTCCCTTGTTTTTTTCTTTGTCAAGCATCCATTGTCATGTTCAGTCAGCCCACATTTTCTGACAAAATACGAAGCCCCTTTCTCACACAAGTTCTTTCCATCAAAGATTAAAACGTCAAACTGTGACCAACCATTGTACCTAAAGACCAATAAATCAGTCTCTTCCAAAGAATGATCCTTGACAAATTCTTGCCAACCATGGTTAAAGAACAATGTATCATCAATAGTCTTCAATTCTACATCCCATGTTAAACCACTAGGACCTTTAAGAGACACACTTTGAGGCAGCTTCTTTTTCATATTGTCAACAAATTTTTTGGGGATGGCCTGCAATGTCAATACAAAAATAAGCAAACTAGACAATTGAGGACAAAGCTGCAAGAGAGGGGCAAAGTGTTGCAAGAACAACAAACCAGAACTTGCACTAACTGACCAAAATGTGAAACATTCCTAGCAAGATATAACCTCTACTAAAATTCATCAATTGTAGCAAAGATTCACTGAAAACTAACTCAGGACTTCTATCCAAAAAAGAAAAAGTAACTCAGGACTCCTTGACTCCATGTTCTCTAAAAGGGAATAAGCCCCCATTCATTTTGAATTTATGGTCCGTTTGGATTGAAGGAGAGGGAGGGGAAGTAGAGTAGAGTAGAGTAGAGTAGATTTAGCACAAAATTAGCTTATTTTTAGCCAACTCTATTCTACTCCCATTCACTCCCCCTCCTTCCCCCCTCCATCCAAACAGGCCATTAGGATTCTCTCTTTTTGTATGACCAAATTCACAATGAAGATCTTATCTTTTGTAAATCCTAAAATGTCACATCATTCAAAATTTCATTAGTAACTGATTTTAAATAATGTCACCCCACGCGCTCCTCAGGATTTTGGGAAAAGAAAATCTTCACCATGGATTAGCTTCTGTCCATTTCATAAGCAAATACAGAGGTTCTGTGACATAAAATGCCGATGTGCTTCTAACTTAGAATGTGCTTAATTTGAGTCCAAACTACATTTAAAAATGACTGAAATCATGTTTTTACATACAAGCACCCCCCCCCCCCCCCCCCCCCAAATCATTTATTTTTTCTTTTCACTGGAACTGGGTGCACAAAAATTAATATATATATATATATATATATATATTCATAACACTCTAAACAAAGAGCTACCAAGCAGAGAACCCCAAAGCTTCCAATTTTTCCATGTAAAAAAAAGGACCTTTTACATTCTAAAAGGCATGTTCAACAACCTTTTTAACGACCATGCAAAAGCTACCACCTTTAGTGTTTTTCACAAACATAAAATTTCATAGGTCCGAAAAGGTAAAAAGAGAAGCTTAAAAAACTTACAAGCTGGCGATCATAATCACCGAGGAGATACTGAGAGAAGTGAATTGTTTGGAAGCGGGTCCAATAGATTTCCTCTGCCCATTTGCTCCAATCTTTGCATGTTTCGCCCATTTCCACTAATCAATGGCTCTGGAGTCAAAAATCAAAGATAAAAAGTCAGGCTTATAATTATATCTATAAAATTAAACCA
This sequence comes from Quercus lobata, assembly GCF_001633185.2. Taxonomy (NCBI): domain Eukaryota; kingdom Viridiplantae; phylum Streptophyta; class Magnoliopsida; order Fagales; family Fagaceae; genus Quercus; species Quercus lobata. Next base: position 6,486,184 of record NC_044905.1, on the reverse strand, counting down.
AAGATAACATTTTTAAACACAAGAAGCTCCAGACATTGAAAGATCAAAGAAGATTAGACCCACTTTAGCAATTTACTTACCAGAAGCAACACCCACCTCAAAAATTGAAGAGAATTTTTTGCAACAAGTGAAAGAAACTGACTTTACTAGTACAGAGAGAGAGAGAGAGAGAGAGGATAGATGAACCAGGTACAGTGCAAGTGCTAGCTCATTTTTTTTAGCACTAGCATCAGCCGATCCTTAAAAAAAAAAAAAAATTAAAAAAATTAAAACTATTTTAACGTATAAAAAAAAAAAAAAAAAGTCTTTTGGTTAATATTGCAAAATTTAAAGTTAATTTGCGTTTTAGGAACTGTTGGAAGTTAATTGGCAAATTGAGGAGAGAGATTGAATTTCGGCAATGGGATTGCCGAAATTCAGCCAAAAAGCAAGAGAGAGAATAAGGAAAGGAGGAGAGAGAAAATGATGTTGAATTTCGTCAATCCCATTGTCGAAATTCCACTGCCCAGTTTTCCTACCTGGATGCTGTGTGTTCGAGTGTGTGCCCGAGTGTGGAGTGCTCTTAAAATAAAAAAGAAAGGCAATGGCGGCAATGTCATTGCCGAAATAAGGGAATAAATTTTTTTTTTTTAGCAATTGTGATAATGGCATTGCCGAAAATGGAAAAAAAAAAAAAAAAAGCGGTTTCGAAATCTCTAGAAGAGTAAAAAACAGGTTTTATGTCCACAATATTTTCACAATAAATCACATATAATTAGTCCACAATATTTTCACAATAAATCACATATAATTAGTTATTATTAGTTAAAAAAATTTGTGACAATTAATTGTGGCAATGGCATTGTCGAAATAGGAAAAAAAAATTTGTGGCAATACCATTGCCGAAATAGGGAGAAAAATAAAAGTGACAAACTACTTGAGGCAATTGCATTGCCGAAATAGGGAGAAAAAAAATTGGAAATACCATTGCCGAAATAGGGGAATAAAAAAAATTTTAGCAATTGTGACAATAGGATTGCCGAAAATGTGAGAAAAAAAAAAGAGAGAAGGATTATGGCAATGGGATTTCCGAAATAGGAAAACAAATTTCGGCAATTCCATTGACGAAAATGTGGAAAAAAAAAAAAAAAAAAAAAAAAAAAAAAAGAATTGGGAATCAAAATTTTCCCCTATTCGGCAATAGCATTGCCGAAAATGTGAAAAAAAAAATGGAGAAAAGGATTACGGCAACGGGATTGCCGAAAAGGATTTTCCCCTATTTCGGCAATACCATTGCCGTAAATGTGAAAAAAAAAAAAAAAAAAAAAAGGAGAGAAAACAGCAATGGGATGGCCAAAAATGTCGGGAATTTTCCCCTATTTCGGCAGTGCCATTGCCGAAATTGTGGGGGGAAAAAAATTTGTGGTAATGGTATTGCCGAAATAGGAAAAAAAAATTTGTGACAATCTAATTGTGGCAATGCCACTGCCGAAATAGGGAATAAAATTTTTTTTAGCAATTGTGGCAATGGGATTGCCGAAAATGTGAGAAAAAAAAATTGTGGCAATGGTATTGTCGAAATAGAGGAGAGAGATATAAAAAAAGTACGTATATTATTCTTTCAATATTTTTTTGACTGAACCAGTTTGGTTTGTCACCTTCTTTTAGAAATAGATAAGGATAGATTCAAGTACACTGGTACATTGAATCTTTTTCTAAAGTGCACGCTGTAAACAAAAACAAAAGAAAGTACATAGATTCTTATAGAACGAAAAAATGATTGATGTGCACGCTATAAACAAAAAAAACAAAGAAAGTATACAGATTCTTACAATAGAAAAGAAAAAATGATTGATGTGCACACTATAAACCAAAAAAAGTAAAGAAAGTACATAGATTCTTACAATATAGAAGAAAAAAATTATTGATGTATACACAGTAAACCAAAAAAGCAAAGAAAGTACATATATTCTTACACTACGGAAGAAAAAAATGATTGATGTGCACGCTTTAAACAAAAAAAAACAAAGAAAGTACATAAATTCTTACATGTACGTTGTAAACAAAAAAAAGCAAAGAAAGTAAACCAAAAAAGACAAAGATTCAATCAACCAATCACCTCAACTCCTCATCTCATCTGATTTTTATTCTCTGCAGAAAATATATTTTGCCACACCTAAATCTTCAACGTGATTCTTTTTTGTCTACTCCTCATCTCATCTCACCTCATCTCCAACATGATTCTTTTTTGTCTGCTCCTCATCTCATCTGACTTTTATTCTCTACAGAAAATAAATTTTGCCACGCCTAAATCTTTCTTTTTTGTCTTTTTATTGTTCAATTGGTAATAAAAGAGAAGTGAAGTGCAAATTAGAATTGCATCTCATCACAATTCCTCAGGTTGCAAAGTTATTCTTTTACTTTGTTTCAGTGTGCCACAACTAAGAATTGTAAGTTTTTTGTTAATGTAAGTTTTTTTGCTTTGCTTATTAACTTATAGCTCTAGAAATTAACAAATTTATTATTATTGTATAAACATGTGCTTTGTAAATATTAGAAGCTAATACATTGTAAAATATTATGTATTGTTGTAATTGTAATTAATATTATTTGTATGCCTATGATTATGATAATTGTTGGTGTTGTTGTTGTTGTTGTTGCTCTTGTTATTCAAATTTTAGATTAATGAATTATTTTTTATGGTTATCTGATTGTGTGTTTTTTTTTTTTTTCCAAGTATCACTCTATAATTCTCACTCTTTTAGTTGGCATCACAATTGTGGTAAGCATCTCAATTATAGTTAATACTAATTATTGTGTGTATGATTATTTTTGCTAAAACTATTATTATTATTATTATTAAAAATTTTGCTTCATAAATCCTTTATTTGAGTTTCTTTCAATTTTGTTGTAGATATATTTGAAATGGAGCAACAACAATACCACATCTCTAATGATGCAATGGAAGGCAATGTACGTTGCAAGATCCAAATTTATTAATGTCCTAATAATATATACAATTATTCAATTTACATGAAAATAATTTAAACATTAGCAATATAACATTGTATATTTTTTTTTTAAATTCAGGTTTCCACCTTACGAGTGCGACCTCAATCGTTTGCACCCCTCCCGCAGTTAGGCGAGCGTATCGCCCCATATTTGCATCAATGTAGATTATACCGTGTTACCCGCCTACCACATATAGATATTGATTGGAGTCTTATCACTTCTTTGGTGGAGCGATGGCAATGTAGTACCCATACATTTCACCTACCTAATTGTGAAATGACTATAACTCTACAGGATATAGCAATCCTTACAGGATTGCCTATTGATGGCAATGCAGTGTGCGGGCCAATAAATTTGATTTGGAGTACAGAATGTCGTAATTTACTTGGGGTGACACCACCTGAAACAGCATTGAAATTTGGTGGCCTTAAAATAACATGGGTAAGGGATACATTCTCAAACCTACCAGAGGGTGCCAATGCTATAACAACCCAACAACATGCTAGGGCATACATGTTTCAGGTTTTGGCTTTACTATTTAGAAATAAGAGTGTAGAAATCTGCCCATAACTGCATTAGTTGAACTTACATACTATCGTTGTGTCGCCTACTTTGCTGATCGGTATACTAAGGCATGTGCAGAGGTTACTGCCGGTGAACGCATTACGCCCTATGCAAAGATTAAATTCAATAAATGGGAAAAAAAGGCACCAAAGCATTCAGTTACCGTGTTCAGTCATGAAGATGGTCTGTTTGAAGTCAGAACAACAATAAACCCTAACTCTGCATATAAGGGTAATCACCGTCATGAGGTAAATTTGAGGCAGAACACTTGTAGTTGTCAAAAATGGCAGGTTTATAAGATTCCGTGCTCACATGTCGTTGCCGTGTGTAAATATCAAGGCATCTCTGCAATGCGATATATCGACCGTTGCTACCATTTGGAAGAACAAGTTGCTTGTTATGCACCTAGATTTCGCACAGTTCCAAACACTGTACATTGGAATGAGCCTAATTTCCCGGTCTTGTATCCTAATGTCAAGCTGCGTCGTGAAAAAGGTCGACCAAGAACAACTCGGCTTCGAAATGAAATGGACGAAGGGGCAGAGCATCAACCAAGGCCATTGTGCAGTCTTTGTAGGCAAGAAGGCCATAATAGAAGAACATGCCCCACTCGAACTGTGGCTGGCTCCACTAGTGGCTAAACTGAATGATCCAACATAAGTATTCAATCTACTTCAGTGGATTGGTTGGACTGTTGTTTTTTTTTTTTTTTTTTAATTATGTTTTTAGGAGTTGGACCATATTGTTAGTTTGTATTATTTGAAAGAACATGGTACTAATTCCATATGCTATGATGTTTTCTAGCACTGCAAGTTAGATTGGGGTGTACGTTTATTTATTTTGTGTCTGTGTGTGTCTATATATATATATATTGTGTATTATAGTTTAGGGTTTCAATAACACCTTATAGTGTGCACATCAATAATCATACACGCATTATAGTGTGCACATCAATCATTTTTTCTTTTCTATGGTAAGAATCTGTATACTTTCTTTGTTTTTTTTTGTTTACAGCGTACACATCAGTCATTTTTTCGTTCTATAAGAATCTATGTACTTTCTTTTGTTTTTGTTTACAGCGTGCACTTTAGAAAAAGATTCAATGTACCAGTGTACTTGAATCTATCCTTATCTATTTCTAAAAGAACGTGACAAACCAAACTGGTTCAGTCAAAAAAATATTGAAAGAATAATATGCGTACTTTTTTTATATCTCTCTCCTCTATTTCGGCAATACCATTGCCACAATTCTTTTTTTTCTCACATTTTCGGCAATCCCATTGCCACAATTAGTTTGTCACAAAATTTTTTTCCCTCCCTATTTCGGCAATACAATTACCACAATTTTTTTTTCCCCCACAATTTCGGCAATGGCACTGCCGAAATAAGGGAAAATTCCCCACATTTTCGGCCATCCCATTGCCGTTTTCTCTCCTTTTTTTTTTTTTTTTTTTTTTTTTTTTTTTTTTTTTTTTTTTTTACACGGCAACGCTATTGCCGTAATCCTTTTCTCCTTTCTTTTTTATTTTTATTTTTAATTTAGGCAATGGTATTGCCGAAATAGGGGGAAATTTGTTTCCCCTATTTCCCCCTATTTCGGCAATCCCGTTGCCGTAATCCTTTTTTTTTTTTTTTTTTTTTTTTTTTTTTTTCACAATTTCGGCAATGCTATTGCCGAAATAGGGGAAAATTTTTGATTCCCGCAATTCTTTCTTCTTCTTCTTTTTCCACATTTTCGTCAATGGAATTGCCGAAATTTGTTTTCCTATTTCGGAAATCCCATTGCCATAATCTTTCTCTCTCTTTTTTTCTCACATTTTCGGCAATCCTATTGTCACAATTGCTAAAAAAAAATTTATTCCCCTATTTCGGCAATGGTATTTCCAATTTTTTTTCTCCCTATTTCGGCAATACAATTGTCTCAAGTAGTTTGTCACTTTTATTTTTCTCCCTATTTCGGCAATGGTATTGCCACAAATTTTTTTTTCCTATTTCGGCAATGCCATTGCCACAATTAATTGTCACAAATTTTTTTAACTAATAATAACTAATTATATGTGATTTATTGTGAAAATATTGTGGACTAATTATATGTGATTTATTGTGAAAATATTATGTACATGAAACCTATTTTTTACTCTTCTAGAGATTTCGAAACCACTTTTTTTTTTTTCCATTTTCGGCAATGCCATTATCACAATTGCTAAAAAAAAAAAAAATTTATTCCCCTATTTCGGCAATGACATTGCCGCCATTGCCTTTTTTATTTTATTTTAAGAGCACTCCACACTCGGGCACTCAGGCACACTCGGACACACAGCATCGGGCAGTGGAATTTCGGCAATGGGATTGACGAAATTCAACATCATTTTCTCTCTCCTCCTTTCCTTATTCTCTCTCCTGATTTTTGGCTGAATTTCGGCAATCCCATTGCCGAAATTCAGTCTCTCTCCTTAATTTGCCAATTAACTTCCAACAGTTTCTATAACGCAAATTAACTTTAAATTTTGCAATATTAACCCAAAAGACTCTATAAAAAAAGTCATCTATTTTTACATATTACTTTACGATACATGCTACTTCAAATCTATTATTACTTTATTTTAATTTTTTTTTATTCTTTCTTTCTCCTTTTTAATTCTTTTTGGCTCCCAGAGGCCCAACGTCACACACTCACACGTACACAAACAAGAGAAGTAATAGCCAACAATCAATGGAAATAGAAAAAGTCTGATACCACAACAAAATGCATAATTTGTGTCACAACTCACTTATGTGGCGAGTTGTGATTGGTGAAAAAGTGATGGTAGGTCATATAGAGACACCTTTCTACCAACCATAACTTGCCACATGAGCGAATTGTGGCACAAATTGTGCCTTTTGTTGTGACACTGGAACCACTCACGAAAATAACTAAAGAAAGAGAAAAAGTATGAATAAAAAACCTTAAAATATTAATAGCATGGTTGTTCGTACGATGATGTTATTGGAACGTCCCTAAGCAAATGTCAAATTTATTTGGCATACAGAACACCGCATACAGCATGTTTTTTAGTATTTGATGAAATGCCAAATTTTTTACATTTGACACACTTAATGTTAGGACTTTTATAAAAAAAATATATATATATATTAAAACCTAAACTAAAAGTGTAACGATTCATGTTCACGTGTCGGGTTCATTTTATGTCGACTCATGAGTATTTAATTATATGAGTTAACACAATCTCAACATGTTTATTAAATGGGTCAATATTCCTCAACTTTAATACGTAAATAAATCAATCATGTCAACCCATTTATCATATTTTATCAATATAAAAAAATACAAATTTTAGTTTTAACCCATTGATCTGAACTATGAAAAACAACCTATAGGTTTTTTAAATATAAAATTCAAAAATGATGAGTAAATGCATCACAAAATAATTCATTCAAACCTAAAAAAATCAAAATATTACAAATAATCAACCACAAGATGTCAAACAAAATAAACCACTACAACTAATAAGTTTATATACCTAGAGTTTTGAAGGGTATATTGGTGAAATAGCATTTAGTTAAATAGGTTCGATAGGTTTCGTGGGTTGGACACAAATACGATACATTTGTTAAATGGGTTAGTCATGTCAACTCGAATATGATATGAACTCATTAAGCCTCAATCCTTTGTTTCATGTTCGTAGATCGTGTTGGATTTTGTCACCCCTATAGGATACCCCACAAGCTTTCACGCTATCCGCAATTCCTGAAGAGTTTTTTTGGCTTGGATAGAAGAAATTCTTGCTTTCATTGAAGATGTTTTTCATTCTTACTACGATATTAATAAAATACAAAACACCATTCTTCTCCAAAAATAAATATATAAACAAAAGAGATGAAAACCTAAGCAAAGCTAATCTACTCCTTTTTTTTTTTTTTTTTTTTGGCTGAGAGCAATAAAGCTAATCTACTCTAAACGGCACAACGCAGAAAAATCAAAACTAAATTATGCATTAGCAAGTTCTAGGCTAATTTTTAGGACCATAGCTCATACAACACATAAAATGTAAGACTCCGGTTCAAGAAATATTGGCCCAATATAGAACAATGAAAGTAAGCTTAGTCTTTTGTTTTGTTTTTTGTTTTTTGTTTTTTTTTTTTTGGCAATTATCATTTTGTTTTGAATGTATTAGCTTCTGCTTGGTTGATGATAGAATTGAATGAAAGAAAAGAAATTTAAAATTTGAATCTTTTGCATTGGTTCTATTACTATTAGGCTTGCTGGGATTTGTATTTCTTTTTGGATAAAGTTTTGCTACAAAATTAGTTATATCTCAAGACTATAAACTCACTCAATAAAATAAATATTACAACATATCTTGAAAATTTAACCATTGAATTACACGTTCTTTACGCTCTTAATACACATGTTAAATTTTGTGTCAATTAGATATTATTTACTATATGATCTACAGCTTATATTTTGTGCATAATTTTAAATTATAAAAACTTGCAATTTAAAAACTTTATTGATAACATAGCTATTAATCTTTAATTTTCTTGAAATTTTGCAAGTATGAAGGATATAAGAAGAAGATGTAATCCAATTGTGGATTTGTCAAAATTCATTTCCAATAAAAAGATATTAAGTAAGTTTGTAACCTAAGGTTACAACTAATTTTATAGCTAAATTTTGTCCTTTCTTTTTCATGACACAGTTAAATTCAAATTAATGCATTCCACCCAAAGTAATTTGTTTATTGCATGGCTTACAAGTGGCAAATACATCATATACATGTTTTCTAATTTATTTATTTTTCATGCGAAAAAATACAGATTGACCAGACCTAACCTACAACCTAACTCGCTTCTAACCTATGTAAGATCACCTATTTTTAACCTAAACTCGTTTTTGAACCAACTCGACCCACTTGTCATATCTAACTTTTATTACCTCTACAAAAGTCACCACACCCAAAGATGCCCCTAAATTAATATTTGAAAAATAAACTATTTATTTAGTGTTAATATTTTTTTTTTTAAATGCTCAATAATCACTTTCAATTGTGTTGTTTTGTCGATGATAAGCTTCACTTCATCTCTCAATGTTTTTTTTTTTTTTTTTTTGGAAACATCTCTCAATGTATTAAGTATTCATATTTGAACACATTTGTGGCGTGCTTTACAATAGTAAGTATCGCTTATAATCTATCATTTCTAAATTTTGGATGAGACTTTGATATATAAAATAAGCTGCATGGCATCATATCATCTTGGCAACTTTATGAAAAAAATTATAATCATTTACTATATAATTTAGAAAATCAAAAATTCTCCATAAAAAACTTCTCCTAATTGTTAAAATCATCAACAAAAAATGCATTAAGTCATGAAATCTCATATGGTTTATTAAAGAAAACTACGATCAGGGACGGAGTTAGGAATCGAATCTTGGGGGGCAAGCTTAATGTAAGCTCATTCACTTTCTTTATAACGCTACAATGAAGTATTACGAATTTCATTGAAGTAAAACCATTATTTATTTATTTTTAAGATGCTACGTTATTTTTGTGTCTTACAAATATACTTTACTAGAAATTAATCCCTAACCAAAAAAAACCAAATAAATATGCCCCACGAACCTAAACAAAAAATGTAAATGAAGTTTAAAGTAAACAAATACTTAAAAAAAAAAAAGTTAACAAACAAAAAATAGTGTCAAGTGAAAAAAAACATGTTATTTATAGCTAGTGGGTTACAGCCATTACCCATTATCCTGGTTTTAGAAAAAAATTATTTTTTTGTACAACCTTTTCAAAGCTTTTCACGTGCTATCTTAGTTATAAATCAAATCACAATTAAAAAATTTTCTTATTTCTTTTTTGAACTTACCGCTTGAAGCCTAGAAATCATGGTTTTAAAAATCAGTACAGTAAAAGAACTGAAAATGGTCTAATTATTGATTTTATGGTTGGATTGGGGTTTGACCAATGGTCAAACTGATAACGGCATAAATAATTTAATTATTATTTATTTAAATTATATAAATAATTTTTAATTTTTAATATATTAAAACTAACAAACTAATAGTAATGAATATGTTTTTTTTTTTTTAAAATAAAATCATATAAGTATATAACATCTTTTTAAAGAATTTAGCATAATAACATTACAAAACAATCATCCTTAACATAATAAACTTTCAACAAAATCAAATAAATAAGTTCATTAATCATTACATTTACATCCAAATGGCAAATAACAAATAAGTTCATTACATCCAAATAGCAAATAAGTTTTAAAGTTTCAAACAAACAACTACTAAGTTTTAAGATCCAAACCTCATTTATTACGAAGAAAATTGAAATAAATATCATCATGTGAACCAAATGCTCCACCACTAGCATCATTATCATCATCCTCATTCTAATCTTCTTCATCTTCAACTTGAATAGGATTATTTTCATCTCTAAATCTGGGAGAAGCATCAAGTTCATCACCAAATGATTCCAAATTGATGTCATCATCATCCTCAATCACTTCATTGTCCATATCTATACAAATTCCAAAACCAAAGAACAATAGAAATCAAAATCAAAAGAAAAGAATATTAATTATTACCTGATGAAGTCAAGAGAAATCCAAAAAAAAAAAAAAAAAAAAAAGAATCGAGAAAATCATGTAATCAAGTAATCATAACAAAAGAAAATTATATTACCTGACATCGAGAAGCAGAGAGCAGAGAGGGCGAGGGCGAGATCGTGAGAGTGAAGGAAAAAAGCAAAAAAAAAAAAACCAAAACACTTCTTCACAGCTTCAAACACCGAGAGGATGAAAAGGAGAAAAAAATTTCAGAGGCATGCGTGAGGTAAGACCGTGAGAGTGAGGCAGAGAGAGTGAGGGATATTCATTATTTCAAAGAGAGTGAGCTTGAGTTGAGTGAGGCAGAGAGCTTGAGATCGTGAGAGAGGCGTGAGATGAGGCGTCAAGCGTGAGAGATGAGAGTGTTTAGGAGAGGCGTGAGTCTTTAGGGTTAGTTTTTAGCCAAAACGACGCAGTTTTAGGCTAGGAAAAGGACAAAAAATCCCAACCAGTCAGTAACCGGTTCAACCATGCCGATTCTCGATCTCTGGTTGAACTGGCCGGTTTCAAATTTTTCTAGTTTTTAAGCTATTTTCGATTTTTAGCCATAATTGGATCAGATTGAAGGCCGGTTCCCAGTTGAACCGGTCGGATCGGCTGATCTGATCCGTTTTTAAAACCATGCTAGAAATCAAATCAAATCATAATTAAACCATCTTTTGTTGTGTTCATTACTTCCTTAACTATTAGATCTAAGAAGTTCACTATTGTTGCATCCATACATTGCTCGATCTCAGAAGCTCATCAGGTTCGACACTCATTGTCAAGAGCTCAAGTCTCAACACTCAAGCTCATAGTTGCTGCATCTTTCACTCTCTCTGTCTCTCATGTTTAGTTTAGTTTTTTTTTTTCTTTTTTTTTTTTTTTTTTTTTGAAATTTGATGGAATGATTTGGTATGTAAGATTCACATTGATTTTGTTTCAAATATTTTTAAGGGTTGGGCTAATCTTTTGGTAAAATTTGTTGATTGGGCTAAGTTTTCTTTAACTTTTATTATTGATTTTGTTGTTGAGTTAATATTTTTGGGCTATCTAATTTGTTTTTTGAATTTTAGACCAGTAATTTTTTTATGGACCTTTTCTTTTCTTTTTTTATGAGTCTTTTCTTTGGTTTAAAGGGGCAAGTTTAATTTTATTGAGTCAAATTGCTAAAAATTAGGTAGTTATATATATACTATTGATTTTTAAAAAAAATTTAGGGGGCTATTGCCCACAAGCCAATGAATGGCTCTACTATGATAAATAGTCATATCTTTATCCAAAAAATATTCAAATCAAGAACGAAATACCATTAACCTACGAAGGTTGAAAGCTATATCTATTACTATATCATTATAGGTCCATCTTCTAGTTAAAGAAAGAAACAATTAGGTTAAAACAAAAACATAACAATACAAAACGCATAGACCAAAAAAAACACACCAACACAATCTTTTATAAAACTTTTCGGTCCAAACTCCAAAGTCTAAACCATATATATTTATAGTATTAATAAAAGAAATTTAAAATTTCATTGGATGCCATAGCCCCCCTAGTATGAGAATAGTTCCATCCCTCGTTGCAATAAAGAATGATATTTCTGAATTCTTAATTGCCAGTTCTTCCTCATCATCACTAACAGTAACAGGTTCCTTGCTAGACATATTATATTCGCCTAGACACCGGAAATAGCACATAAGTACAGATATAATATATATATATATATATATATATATATATTGATGTTGCCCAAAAATCAACAGTAAACTACACAGTTCACACGTGCTCAAAACAACACCTGCACAACACAAAAAGAGAAGACCTCGCAGAGAGCACCGGTGTGGTGCCAGCCAAATACCCTCCGAAAGTCAAGTTAGAATTTCTCACAAATCTAGAGTGCCAAAGCAGGTAAATTATGCGTACCTTGGTTAGTGAGGGTATTAGAGCTTTTATAGTAGAAAGAGGTTGACCTCTTTTCCTTGACTTAGAAGTCTTTTTCATATAGGAATCCTCATGAGCATATTTTTTGGAATCCTTTCCTTGTAGGAGTCTTTTTTGTTCAACATTGGGCGTGGGGCATAAGAAATTTCCTTATACGTATGCGTGGAGACCAAGCTTGGGTTACGTCAGAACCGTCAGCCTAGTTCCTCCCTTCATCATGGCGGCGTCAGCTTTCAATCCCAGTCATAAGTTAATCCTGTCAGTTTTGTAGACTTATGGTTTGTCATGTGTTGACAGACACAAGGCCTATGGGTTGATTCCGGGCATCACTCTACGCCTTGCCATGGGTAAGTCCCAATATTACAAAATTATCCTTATTAGCTGCCCCTTACTCCATAACCTTGTCAGCTAAAGTTGACGGGTTGTGGAGTTTAGTTTTTGTGACTTTTATTTATTTAATTTTATTTATTCAGGGATAAGAAAGAGGCATTTATGGGCGTTCCCTCAAGCACCCTGCATTAATTGCTTGAACACGTGTCACATTCCAACTAGATCCGCTTCTGGACGAGGGTCTCGCTTCGTCTTCCGTGCACCCTTTGATTCTATATATGCCTCAGTTTTTTCATTCTCCCCATTTTATTACCGATCCACACAGAGAGACAGAGAGACAGAGAGAGAGAGAGAGAGAGAGAGAGAGAGAGAGAGCTTACTATTTGGAGAACCTTGCTCCCGTCCTCTTTCTTCATCCGTTTGTTGAGACCGTCACTTCTTCCAGAGACCGTTTACTTGGTAAGTCTTCTCTTCTTTTCTCCTATCTATCATTTTATTGCACTTTAGTTGGTAGTGTAGCTTTTTATTGAGGCCGTCAACTTAGGTGCATAAAATAACTCCATCGCTTGTAGGTAAAAAAATTTATAGGGAAGCGATTAGTGAGCAGTCGTCAGTCCATGAAGGAGCGGGCTAAGACGAAGTCTTCCAAATAGGACAGGAACCCGAGGAGGGCCATTCCTGGTTGTCAGAAAGAGAGATGTCAGCCCGTTCTCCTGACGAGGACGGAGATTATATAGGAGAGGAAGATGAGGAAGAGATAGACAAGAGAGAAGTTGATGGTGAGGAAGAGATTGAAGATGACGGGGTAATGGAGGGTGATAGGGACGAAGATGACGCGAATAATAGGACCCCCAAGGTTGGGAGTTCGGTAAACCCTGAAAGTGGGCACGCTTGCCCATTCATTCTTCCTCAAATATGGACCATCAATGACTTCCTACCAAAGATGACGTCCAAGATTTTCAAGAATTTAAGGGATCGTTTCCAAATCCCCGATCACATACCAATCCATCTTCCTGGGAAGTTCAAGAAGTGCTATTCTAGGAAGATGGAGGATATTGGTATGTACGACGCCACACTCACCCCTAATGCCTGGAGGATCTTCAAAGGATCAGAGATCTTGTGGGGTCGTCTAAGCAGAGGGAACCGTCAGTTCACGCTAGATGAGTTCTTTTGGTGCTACCGTCCTCAACACATCGTCTCTTCACAAGGGATTTATCACTTTGCTGCTCGAAAAAAAGTACTAAGGTTTGTATCAGACAGGCCCCACTCCAACAGGAATTGAAAAGGTAGATACTTTTTTATCAAAGGGACGGATTGGGTACGCCGTCCAGAGGAGTGGGACACAATGCCCTACGACTTTGATAACACTTGGGGCATAATCAAGGAGTCAGGTTTAATGCCGTCATCTTTTCTTGCAAGTGTTCTAATGTCATCGTCTTTTATTATTTCAACTAGTGTTCGTCCATCCATTACCGGTGAACAGGAGGCCTTTATCCAACAGGTTCTTGAAATTCCTTTTGAAAAACGCAAGTATAGGGATTTGATTACCCTTGACACACTACACGCGTATTGTGGTGATCCGGTGCCAATCCCGGTAGCTCACAGGCTTAACTCTTATTCTCGTCGTCATAAGTGTCTCTTATTTACCCCCGTCGCTTTATTCTTTTTCCTCTTACTTTTTAGGCGCCACCTAACTTATGTTCGTCACTTAATTTATTTAGAAATGGAGGCTGCTAGGTTGAGGGCGCAGGTGTGCGCACAAGAGGAAACCCAATCGGAAGGATAACCGTCCACCTAAGAAGCCTTCTGTTATTGTTGGGGACAAATCCTTAAAAAAGCCGACGCCCCCCAAGACTGGCCACGGCGTAGGTAAGGGTCTGATGACATCATCGAGCCCTGTTGCTCAAGGACTGGACCGTCGCCTTCTTACGCACAAAGACTATGCCATCGAGATGGTGGGATCCATCATCCGAGATAAGGATGTAGACCCTTGTGCTGAGCAGGGGACTGACGAGTTAGGGGCGTCAGGCCTCTTTAATCTTGCTCGAGTACGTTTTCCTTTGCATTTAACTTTCTTACTCACTTGTCCAGTAGTTGACGGTTATTGTGTCATGTAGGCATTGGTGCGTATGAAAGCTTTGCAAGATAGGGGGCGTCGCTAAAGAATGAGTGATTGCCCTCTTGCATAAGCGCATAGAGCTCCTGATGGACGAGGAAGAACAATACAAGGGTGCCATTCGCTCCCTTAACGAGGAGGTAAAAAATCTGAAGGGTAAGCTAGAGGAGGAGGGTCGTCAGAGAAAGAGTGAGCAAGAAGCAAAGGAGAAAGTAGAGAAAGAGCTGACGACCCTCCTTGAGCAAGTAGAGACGGCCAGAGCTAACGCTGTAAATGAATACAAGGCCTCTCAACCGTTCATAGATTTCTGTGGTGGATATTATGGTGAAGGGTTTGAGGACTGCCTCAAGTAGGTTAAGTCCCTCTACCCTTACCTGGATTTTTCCAAGGTTACTATGGACGAGCCTCTGCCGTCCACTCCTGCTGACGACACCGTCCATGAGGAAACTGACGACTCCACTAAGTCTAATCCAAAAGATGGTGATGTCATCCTTGCCCAGCCAACCACAGATGCCCCCGTCAGCTCTCTAGCCCTGTCCACTGAGCTTGTGAAAGTTTAGGACCCTATCGTCGAGGAGAAGATTGACCGGAACTCTCCAATCCCTCCAGCCTCTTCGCTTTATGTACTTTTTCTTTTTGATTTGCTCTGTTTTTAAGACACTGTAAAACGCCCTGCTGTTTTTGGGGCTTGATTTGTAAAGACTAAAACTTATGTTGATTTATATCCGTTTCTTTCTGTACGTTTCATTGTTGTATGTTCGTCTTCTTGTTTTTATGAATCTGTCCATATGTGAGATGAATCCGTGCTTTATGGGTTTAAACCCGTCTACTTTGTGGATGACTCGCCTGTTTTTTGGACTTGTCTATTTTGTGGATTTGGTAATAGGCTCGTCCATTTTGTGGACCTTAATGATAAATTCATCCACTTTGTGGACTTAGTAATAAGCTCGTTCATCTGGTGGACTTGTTGATAAATTCGTCCACTTTGTGTGGACTCGGTAATAAACTTGTCCATTTTGTGGACTTAATAATAAATTCGTCCATTTTGTGGACTTAATAATAAGCTCGTCCACTTTGTGGACTTGATGATAAATTCGTCCACTTTGTGTGGACTTAGTACCTTGTCCTTTTTGTGGACTTACTAATAAATTCGTCCCCTTTGTGGGCTTGATAATAAGCTCGTCCACTTTGGGGACTTAGTAGCAAACTTGTCCACTTATGGACTTAGGGTCCGTTTGGATTGAGTTTATTGTTACTGAAACTGAAAACTGAAACTGAAAACACTGTAGCAAAATAATTTTTAAATGTGTGAATAGTGTCGTGGGACCCATTTTTAATGAAAAAGTTGTTGAAAAGTGAAATTTATGGGTACATGAACAGTGCACGAATGCACTGTTCACGGAAGACTGAGTCAAATATTGCGGCTGAATCAAAAAAAAAAAAAAAAAAAAAAGGCAAAACGTGAAAGGTAAAACGCACCGCAACTTTCAGTGCTCTCCAAACGAGCACTTAGTAGTAAGCTCGTCCACTTTATGGACTTAGTTAAGCTCGTCCACTTTATGGACTTGATAATATATTTTAGAGAAAACACATTAAGTCATATCTGAATGAAACTCCTCTTATTATGATAAACCATGCATTCGTAGAAAAAGTAGTTCTTAAAAAGAAGAAAACCTGCCCTTTGGGCTTAAAAAAGAGTTATTGTAGCAAAATCTAAAGTAAAATAGAAAAACTAAGGAGTGTAGCTAAATTTAACTAAGGTATACTAAAAATAAGGGGGTGATGCTCTTCATGCTATCCTTTTTATTGGTAGTACTTCCGCAAGTGCTCGACATTCCATGGGTGGTGTTGCTTCCGTCCGTCCATTGTCTCCAGGTGGTAGGTGCCCTTCCTCTGCCATGACGTGACTTGGTAGGGTCCTTCCCAATTGGGGCCGAGCTTTCCTTGGGTAAGGTCTCTAGCAGTGCCTATGACCTTCCTTAAAACGAGATCTCCAACCTGAAAGTCTTTGTGTCGAACTCGGGAGTTGTAGTGCTTAATCATGCGGTCCTGGTATAGTGCGACCCTTTTTTCTGCTGTTGCCCTGACTTCGTCAACTAGATCAAGTTGTAGACACATAGCCTCGTCGTTTTTTCTTTTATCATGGTTGTCTACCCTGTAGCTTGTGAGTCCGACCTCAGCTGGAATAACTGCTTCGCTTCCGTATGTTAGCCGAAATGGTGTTTCTCTTGTGGGCATCCTCACCATTGTCCTATATGCCCATAGTATGTTTGGCAATTCTTCAAGCCATATACCCTTTGTGCCCTTGAGCCGAGTCTTGATAATTTTAAGCAAGGATCAATTCGTGACTTTAACTTATCCATTTGCTTGAGGGTGGGTGGGGGAGGAGTAGTGATTTTTGATCCCTAACTGCGAGCAAAAATCCCAAAAAGAGTCGTTGTCGAATTGTTTCCCATTGTCTGAGACTAAGACTCTAGGGATCCTAAACCTGGATATAATAGACCTCCAGATGAAGTTTCTCACGTTCTTCTCCATAATGGTGGCTAAGGCTTTAGCTTCCATCCATTTCGTGAAGTAGTCAATGCCTACTATCAAGAACTCCAACTATTGCACCGCTATTTGGAACGGCCCCATGATGTCTAACCCCCATTGAGCGAACGGCCATGGGGCTATCATAGGGGTCAACTCTTTGAAAGGCTGTTGGATGATGTTGCTGAATCTTTGGCATTTGTCGCATGCTTTGACATAAGTCTGAGCATCTTTTTGCATGGTGGGCTAGTAGTGCCCTGCTCGAATCAGCTTGTGTGCCAACGATCGTGACCCTGAGTGGTTTCCACAGATCCCTTCGTGGACTTCTCTCATGACGTAATCTGCTTCTTCGGGACCCAAACAACTTAGGTATGGGTGGGAGAATCCTCTCTTATATAAGACGTCCTTCATCAAGATGAACCACGCTGCTTGGACCTTCAGCTTTCTTGCGGCCTCCCTTCCATCTGGTAAGACGCCATTTTTCAAGTAAGAGATCAACAGCGTGGTCCAATTGCTTTCGGAACCTATCTCCTGCACATCGATGGTATCTATTAGTGGAGAAAGCTGAACAAAAGAGAGTACGTTATCAAGGGTAGTCATATGTTCGGCTGAAGCTGCTTTGGCAAGGCGGTCGGCTTGCTCGTTCTCTCCTCTAGGGATCTGGATAATTTTGGCTTTCAGCTAGTCTACCCTTCTCCTTACTTAATCCAGAAATCTCATCATTCTTTCGCCTCTGCACTCATAATCCCCGTTTACTTGGTTAGTGACGACCTGAGATTTGCAGTAAAGAACCACTCTTGCGTCTCCTGTTGCTTTGGCGAGATCAAGCCCTGCCACTAAAGTTTCGTACTCTGCTTCATTGTTGGTGGTGGGGAAGTCGAGGTGAACCATACATTCGATCAGGTATCCTTCAAGAGAGAGAAGTATGACACCTACACCTTCGGCCTGCCTGTTTGACGACCCGTCTGTATGTATACTCCACTGCAGACATTCATCTACCCTCTTGTCTTCCCCGTTGGTGAACTCAGCTATGAAGTCAGTGACGACCTACCCTTTGATGGTGGTGTGCGGTCGGTACTAAATGTCAAACTCACTCAACTTTATCGCCCATAGTGCCAACCGACCAGCAGCTTCAGGGTTGCTCATTGCCCGCCGTAAGGGTTTGTCGGTTAGGACGATTACCGTGTGGGCTTAGAAGTACGGCTTAAGTTTGCGAGCTATTGTAGCCAAAGCGAAGGCGAGTTTTCCCATGGGTGGATACCTTTCCTCTGCACCACGAAACTTTCGGCTGGCATAGTATACGGGCTTTTGAACCTTGTCTTCATCTCTGACCAAGGCCGCACTGATAGCTGCCAGGGAGACAGCCAAATACAGGAAGAGCTCTTCCCCCAGTTGTGAAGGACTTAGCAGTGGTGGGGAAGAGAGATAAGCCTTTAGCTCCTCGAATGCTTGCTAACACTCAGCAGTCCATTCAAAAGATTTCTTCAGTGTGCGGAAGAAGGGTAAACATTTATCTGTCGCTCTTGACATGAACCTATTTAGGGCGGCTACTTTACCGTTTAAACTCTGCACTTCTTTCACGCTCTTCGGGGGGGCCATTTCTACTATGGCTCTGATCTTGTCTGGGTTGGCCTCGATGCCTCTTTGAGACACCATAAAGCCTAGGAATTTTCCCGCCGTCACTCCGAATGCACACTTACTCGGATTAAGCTTCATGTTGTAGGACCGAAGGGTGCCGAAGGTTTCCTTGAGATCCTTCAAATGGTCCTCTTCTCTTCGGCTTTTTACTAACATGTCGTCGATGTGGACCTGAACATTTCTTCCGATTTGGTTCGCACATCTTGTTCATGAGCATTTGATATGTCGTGCCCGCATTCTTAAGGCCAAATGGCATTACTTTGTAACAAAAAAGACCTTGGCTGGTAACAAATGAAGTCTTCTCCTGATCCGCTTCATCCATCTGGATCTGATTGTACCCTAAAAAGGCGTCCATGAAGCTCAGTAGTTGGTGCTGAGCTGTAGAGTCTACCAGTACGTTGACTCGAGGGAGAGGATAGCTATCCTTGAGGCATGCTTTGTTCAGATCTGCAAAGTCTATGTACATCCTCCATTTCCCATTGGCTTTCTTGACCATCACCACATTTGCTAGCTAATCGGGATAGTATACTTCCCTAATGAAGCCCACCTCTTGTAAATTGCCGACTTCTTCTGCTATTGCTCGGTCTCGCTCTTGGGCGAATACTCGTTTCTTCTTTTGGACGGGCGGAAAAGAAGGCAACACATTTAGCCTGTGTACCATGATCGACGAGTCGATTCTTAGCATGTCTTCATGACTCTAGGCAAATACGTCCTGATTCTCCTTGAGGAAGGCTACGAGCGCTTGGCGAACTGTTGGGCTGGCGAAAGTGCTAATCTTCGTGGTTCTGTCTAATCTGGTGCTATCGAGGGGTATCTCCTCGAGCCTCTTTACGGGTTCCGCCCCCGTCTGTTGTTCCTTTATGCTCATGGTTTGTAGATGGTCGTCCATCTCCAGCATCGCAATATAGCATTCATATGCAGCTACCTGATCTCCTCACAATTCCCCTACTCCGTATGCTGTGGGGAATTTAATCATCAAGTAGTAGGTTGAAGTTATGGCCTTCCATAAGTTAAAGGTTGGTTGTCCTATAACGGCATTGTAGGCGGAGGAGCAATCAACAACGAGGAATGTAACATCCCTAGTGATTTGCTAATGATAGTCCCCAATTGTTATAGGTAATGTGACCGCGCCAAGGGGGTATATTTTTGTTCCTCCAAACCCAACGAGCGGAGCGTTGGTTGGAACTAGACGTTCTCTGTTGATCCGCATTTGTTGGAACACTGGGTAGTAGAGAATGTCTACGGAACTTCCGTTGTCAACCAAGACCCGGTATGTATTATAGTCTCCTACTCGGATGCTAACGACGAGCACGTCGTCATATGGGTGGTGAAGACGTCAAGCATCTTCTTCCGAGAAACAAATAATTGGGTTATCGACCCGTGGCATCTTCGGGACGATACCTGTCAGCTGAACATTCTGAACCATTCTGAGGTAAGTCTTTCAGGCCTTTTTGGACGAGCCGGTGGTTGCCGTGCCTCCCACAATCATCATTATATCTCCTAGGGGTGATTTCAGACATTCATTGTCCCGTTGGGGGGCTTACTCTTGAGGAGGCGGATCTGTTCTCTCCCTGCTGACGAATTTCTATAACTTCCCTTGCCTGATAAGGGCTTCAATCTGTTGTTTTAAGTCATAGCAGTCAGCCGTGTCATAACCGTGATCACAGTGGAAACGGCAGTATCTGTCTCTAGACCATTTATTGGGATCCCCCTTCAACTTTCTGGGGAAGGTCAAGGCTCCTTCGTCCTTGATTTACATTAGGACTTGGTTAATTGGGGCGGTCAGCTAGGTGAAGCTCGTGAACCTCCCCATAGGAGGCTCAGAGCGCCTGTCATCCCTTCGCTCTCCGGTTCTTACCATCTTCCGCCCTCTGTTCTGACACGTGTCTTCCTGCCTCTCTCTCTTCATAAGCTTTTCCTCTCGAACCAGCAACACATCTTCGGCATTCATGTACTTGGTGGCCCTATAAAGTACGTCCGACATGGTTTTTAGGTCGTTCTTGTATAAAGAGAACAAAAATTTACCCTTCTGCAACCCATTTGTGAAGACTGCTACAAGTATTTTGTCGTCAGTTTCATCGATCGAGAGCGCTTCCTTGTTGAAGCGGGCTATATAGGATCTCAGCATCTCGCCCTCTCGTTGTCTGATACTCATCAAGCACGCAGTAGACTTCTTATACCTATGCCCCCCAATAAAGTGCGAAGTGAACTAGGCGCTTAGCTCTTTGAAAGTGCTAATGGAGTTAGGCGTCAGCCGGCTGAACCAAATTCTCACAAGACCCTTCAACGTTGTAGAGAAGGCCCTACACATGATCTCGTATACTACTCTTTGAAGGTGCATCAAGGTCTTGAAAGTCTCTAGGTGATCAAGGGGGTCCTTAACTCCGTCATAGCTTTCTATCCACGGCATGTGAAACTTCTACGGTAGGGGGAAGGAGTTGACAGATATGGTGAAAGGCGAATCGGTTCAACGGAACAGATCATCGAGGTCGCTAGACACTCGTCCTTTGAGAGGCGTTCATCATAATGTCCATCAGTTCCTTCATCATCTGCATCTCTGCGACAATGTAAGGGGGAGCTGTGTCTGTAGTGGATGGACGGTTCATGTCTTGTCGCTCCGGTCTACTTGGGGCATTACTATCTTCCGGCCCTTCTCAGTCTCTCCTCTCAGCACTAGTACCTTCTTGGTATTCCTCTTGGGTACCCATAGCAGCATTCTTCTGCCGTAGCTATTCTTCAAGGTCCTGATTCTGTTTAGTGAGACGTTCCACTGCTACCATGAAGGTTTAGACCTGCCTCTCCAGGGCAGTGGGTCGCAGCTCGTCTCCCTGAACGTTGTTGGTAGTTGCCATCGAGTGAGTAAGTACCATACAACTCTTTGTCCGGGAAGCGATAGGCTAAAGTGCAAGTTCCCCACAGATGGTGCCAACTAATGATGTCGAAAAGTCAACAGTAAGCTACACGGTCCACGCATGCTCGAAATAACACCTGCACAACACAAAAAGAGAAGACCTCGCAAAGAGCACCGATGTGGTGCTGGCTAAATACCCTCCGAAGGTCAAGTTAGAATTTTTTCACAACTCTAGAGTGCCAGAGCGGATAAATTATGAGTACCTTGGTTAGTGAGAGTATTGTGGCTTTTATAGTAGAAAGAGATTGACCTCTTTTCCTTGGCTTAGAAGTTTTTTCCATATAGGAATCCTCATGAGCATATTTTTCGGAATCCTTTCCTTGTAGGAGTCTTTTTTGTTCAACATTGGGTGTGGGGCACAAGAAATTTCCTTATACGTATGCGTGGAGATCAAGGTTGGGTTACGTCAGAACCATCAGCCTAGTTCCTCCCTTCATCATGGCGGCTTCAACTTTCAATCCCAATCATAAGTTAATCCCGTCAGTTTTGTAGACTCATGGTTTGTCATGTGTTGACAGACACAAGGCCGACGGTTTGATTCAGGGCGTCACTCTACGCCTTACCATGGATAAGTCCCAATATTACAAAATTATCCTTATCATATATAGTTTACAAAAACTAGTAATCAAAAGCAAAACAGTAAGATATAGTTTAACTCACAGTTTATTTTGTTGGACTTAATTGCTTTCTTTCCAAAGCTCTCTTTTTCCTGGACTTGTTTTTCTTTCTTCTCTAAGGAAATAGGATTGTCATTGTTCTTTTTGGCTACCCTTATATCCTTCTCGCATGCATTTCTACCACATATCTTGATATTAAACGTTGATTTACCATCATATTCAAAAACAAGAAAATCTCCTATTTCCAAATAATTATCTATCACAAAGTCTGACCCACCGTTCCAAAAGAATATTCCATTCCCTCACACTACCACTCGTACCATGCAAAATTTCCCAATTGGGCTTCTAAGAGCACATTTGGAAAGTGACATACCATTGAAGTTCTTGATAAAAGCAGGTGGTATACGCTACATGTAAATGAAGTAACGTTAATTATATGCATTGTCGACTCAATAGCACAAGCTATTCAAAGTTTTTAACAAAATAAATGTACTAATTATCTTGTAACAAAATGTATAATAATATTAAAAAGCCTTGTAATTAACTAGTAACCTCCTAGTATTTATAAATAGATACAACTAGAGTTCAAAACTTCAAATCATCCTCCCCAATTATCAAATTATCATTATAATATATGACCCTCGAAAGTTTTGCAAAATGATAGTACTACTAATTTGTGAGTTTCACGATAAATATTAAATATAACCAATGCAATTATACAACAATATTCCTATTTTATCCCTTGCTAGTCTAACCGGAGGATGTACTACTATTGAGTGCTGATTTTGCACCTCTTCAATAATATATTGATTTCTGATTATTTTTTTTTAAATTTTAAAAACACCCTAATTTTATGGACTAAAACACTAGACTAATTTTATCTCTTATTTAATTGAGTAAGAGAGTTCTTAATTTACCTTAATCTTATCGCTGAAATCTTTTGAATTTTCCAATTCATCTGATTTATCCAAACGTGTTCCATCCAATAAATCAAGTACAAAAAAACAATATAATAGGAGGCAATGTTCTTTCATTGAGAAATCGTAATAGGGTTCTAATTCTACCCTTAACTTATTGATGGAATCTCTAATTTCTCTTTGAATATTTCGAATTATCATATTTAAACAAATGTGATTAACCAATGACTAAAGACACTATAGTAGGAATGTCGGATAACTATCCCTTCATTGGGAAAAAAAAAAAATATATATATATATATATATATATTGATTAAATTAATCTAAGAAAAGAGGTGAGGTACATTACCAGTTGTTCAGAGAAGTCATCAATGAGGACCTTGAAAAATGATGGTTTACTACTATTGTAACTCTCTAGCTCTGTAGCCATTTAGGACTCTTTTCACTCTTCGTCAATACAAAAAAACTCCAACCCAAATGTTGACACTTTAGGTTCAGGCTTCAGGACTAGGCAATTGAGAGATTAAAGAAGGGAACGAATCCAACACCATACGTTTATATACACCACGGCTTTCGAGAAAACCTTGAAAAGTTCAAAACTTCAAATTGTTAAATGGTTTAAATTGAGGATATTTTTATTTTTATTTGATAATCCAATAGTTGAGATTGAGAGCATTTGAAATATCAAGTATCAATGTAGTCAATTTTATATAGGAAGCTATTTGAATATAGTTAAAAGATCAGTATTTCAATATCAGTATGTATTTACCTGTTAGTTTACACTTTACACCATTCAATAAGAACATATCACATCATCATATTACACTATTACTAAAAAAAAAATTATATATATATATATATAATCAGGATAGCATCTCAATAAAAACTCCATTTCACATTTTTAGAGGTTAAAAAAGTCTCAAAATCTC
The DNA here is from genome assembly GCF_001633185.2 of Quercus lobata. NCBI lineage: Eukaryota > Viridiplantae > Streptophyta > Magnoliopsida > Fagales > Fagaceae > Quercus > Quercus lobata. The sequence goes on along the minus strand of NC_044905.1, from coordinate 6,462,098 downwards.
ATCTCCCTCTTCAACTCCTCTTAGAACAAGAAGTACTGAAAACCGAACCCTCATTCAGGTCACAATTTAGTGTAACCTTACAAAAGTTACACCAATAAATAGTAATAGGAGTATTTTCCAATTATTTACGTAATTAATAGCAGTTTTTTCTCTCTCTTTATTTATTGCTTCCCAACCGGCAACACCACCATGTTCATTGAAATGTTGAATTGATTTGAATCCTTCCTATTTTTTTTATAACTTATAAAAACTGAATTATTAAAACAAAAATAAGGAAGCTCCATAATTTTTTAACGCTGAAACAGAATTTCATTAGTGAAATTAAATAAAATACTCACATTAAAAATAATAATAAAAATCTAATGATCCCACCGAGGTGTTATTTGTCAATTTATTTTTTGTTCAAACTTCAAAGCCAATTCCGTTTTTCCTTCACTTTATATTTCAAAACTTGGACAATTTAGTTAGAAATTATTTTGAGTTGTTTTGTTGATTATTATTATTATTATTATTATTATTATTATTATTATTATTATTTCTTCAGTCGGTATTTGATATTTTATATTTGGCCGATCCTCCCTAACAGGAAGCCTCTCAAACTGCTGCTGCTAATGTGCAATAATCCACTGTTTTAAAGTTTTCTTGACATATCGTCTGTTACTATACTCCTCTCCTCTATACTTGTTTGTAATTTTCAATAGAGTTTTATCAAATGAAGAAGAACGAAGTGGAGGCGCCCGGTGGGAAGCAATAAATAAATAAGTTGTAAAGCAATTAATATTAAAAGAAGTATTATGTCTACAAAATTTTCACAATAAATCTTAGGTTTTTTTTTTTTTTTTAGAAAATATATCTTAGGTGGTTATTTGTTATTACTTCAAATTTAAACTCATCATTGATTTTTTTTTTTCTTATTAATAATGAGTAACAATCTGTCACTTAAAATTTGTCGTAGAAATATTGTAGATATAACATTTCTTTAATAGTGTTCTTTTAACCATTAGATCTCTAAGAGATGTCTTAAAAAATACTCATTTTAATATCTAAAAACTTTATTTATTTTACAATACCATTTTACAATTTACACTACATCCCAATTCTTATTTTTCACATTACAACCAATACTATTCTCTCTCTCTCTCTCTCTCTCTCATATCAAACTTCACAACCGACCAACATCACTTTCTCTCTTCCACACCACCACCATCACCGCACCAAACCAAATAAGAAATATAATGTACAATTTTTTTAATATTCTTAGATATATTCAAATTAGTCTACCAATTATTTTATATTTTTAAAAAACCTTTTTAATAACATCTTCTCCATTAATTTATATAAAAAAATATTATAATTATGCATTTTAAATCTTTTTATTAAATTACATTTTTCATATATATATATATATATATATATAATTGTTGGCCTATTGTTTCAAAGAATGAGAGCAAGTGGCAACCACAAAGCAAAATTATATAATTAGAGAGGAGTTGTAGCGCATTCCACAAAACATATTTACAAACAAGGGTCACTAAACTACTAATTACTAAAGTTCCCTTGAAGCATCCACAATAACAGTAAGTAGTCTGGCAACAAAAGGCTAAATATGTTACATATATAAAGTGCAGTCCACAGGTAGCAGAACCATTTGCCCTGGCTCAAAATGTAGGATATTCTAGATCACAACGAGGTTGCACATCTTGTATGAATTACATGCTTATGCTTCAGTGCTCTTGATTGAGTTTTTTCTACCCCTCTTTCGTGGTGGAGTCAATAAAGTCCGAGGGCTAATTTCTTGGACAACCCGGAAAATGCTAACATCCAGGATAGTCGAGCCATCCATTTGACCAGCAGGCTTGAACAGGCAGACATCAAGTTCTTCAAGGTTGTTGTCTATAACAAAATGCTTCCACCCACTGGTAATCCCTCCATAACCACGAGCTTGATTATGGTTATATCTGGCTCGCCATGTATCATTATTAAAACGTAGATAGATTTCTTGGTTTTCCAGGGAAAGATGATTTGCCGCCCATTCTAAAGGGATGTACTAATCACAAAATAACACAAGCGCAATTAATATGTAGAAACTTCTTCTTTTTTTTTTTTAAATGTTCATTGAACACCAAGAAAGATTTTCAAATAGCAACAACTATATCGATTTTAAGTGATAATGTTGCTCAATATTATGCTGATAATGTAGAAGCAATACAACAAAAAAGGACAGAAGTAAACACATTGACGAGTTTAGCTATATGATGAAAGTTTGCAATAGAGAACATTTACCAGAAAGAATTTCTTGTATACATGTGTGGGTCGCATAACAGCAAGGTAGGTATCATCGCTTGATGCTGCTTGGGCCAAAAGCAAGGCATCCTTGATCTCATCTTCAGTTACAAGCCTTCTATTTGACACATATTGCTGGCCTTGTGCCCCATTCTTAATGATGGGTGAACATTCCGCATCTGAATTATTCATAAACGAAATACTTCTATCAAACCAGTATATCCTTGAACCACATGATTCTTTGTTTCTAGCACGGTACTACAATAGACACATGCAGCTAAAAAATGGTGGAAGGGGCCTACAAAGCAATTCTGTATCAAAAATAGATAAGCGTAGTACCATATGTGTTAAGAGGTTTACCATCACTTGCAGTGGACTTCATTCCCTCTCCACAAGTAGCAGGTTCCTTCCTCCCAACACTTTTAGCACTCTGGCGAGTCCTTTTATTACCGACCAGAGATATGATATATTGTTCTGAAGGCACTGTGGCACTGTCATCACTTACATAGTTCATAGGTGAAGGGCATCTAACACCATCATCCAACGGGGTATGAACATCATCGATCGAACCTTCCCTAACTTTTTTCTTAGTCAAGCATCCATTGTCATGTTCAGTTGGCCCACATTTTCTGACAAAATACGAAGCCCCCTTCTCACACAAGTTCTTTCCATCAAAGATTAAAACATCAAACTGTGACCAACCATTGTACCTAAAGACCAATAAATCAGTCTCTTCCAAAGAATGATCCTTGACAAATTCTTGCCAACCATGGTTAAAGAACAATGTATCATCAATAGTCTTCAACTCTACATCCCATGTTAAACCACTAGGACCTTTAAGAGTCACACTTTGAGGCAGCTTCTTTTTCAAATTGTCAACAAATTTTTTGGGAATGGCCTGCATTGTCAATACAAACATAGGCAAACTAGAGTAGACAATTGAGGAAAAAAAAATGCAAGAAAGGGGCATAGTGTTGCAAGAACAACAAACCAGAACCTGGCTGTACTAACTGACCAAAATGTCAAACATTCCCAGCAAGACATAAATTCAACAAAAATTCATTAATTGAAGCAAAGAATTGCATCATCACTATTCAGTGAAAACTAACTCAAGACTTCCATTCAAAAAAAGAAAAAGTAACTCAGGGCTCCTTGACACCATGTTCTCTAAAATGGAAACAAATTCATTTTGAATTTAGGATTCTCTTTCTGAATTTAGGACTCCTTGACACTATGAAGATCGTATCTTTTGTAAATCCTACAATGCCACATCAATTTAAATTTCATTTTAGTAACTGATTTTAAATAATGTAAACCCACGTGAGCCTTAGGATTTTGTGGAAAAAAAAATCTTCACTATGGATTAGCTTTTGTCCATTTCATAAGCAAATACAGAGGTTCTGTGACAGAAAATACTAATATGCTTCTACCTTAAAAACATAATACATCTAAACAGAGAGCCACCAAGCAGAGGAACCCCAAAGCTTCCCATTCTTCAATGTAAAAGAAAGGACATTTTACGTTCTAAAAAGCACGTTCAACAACCTTTTTAAAGACCATGCAAAGCTACCACCTTTAGTGTTCTCATAATTCACAAAATTTCATAGATCCGAATAGGTAAAAGACCAGCTTAAAAAACTTACAAGCTGGCGATCATAATCACCGAGGAGATACTGAGAGAAGTGAATTGTTTGGAAATGGGTCCAATAGATGTCCTCTGCCCATTTGCTCCAATCTTTGCATGATTCTCCCATTTCCACTAATCAATGGCTCTGGAGTCAAAAATCAAAGATAAAAAGTAAGACTTATAATTATAACTATAAAAATAAACCAAAAATAACATTTTTAAACACAAGAACTCCAAACATTGAAAGAAGATTAGACCCACTTTTAGAAGTCCAGCAACACCCACCTCAAAAATTGAAGAGAATTTTTTTACAAGAAGTGAAAGTAACAGAGAGAGAGAGAGAGAGAGTAAAGAGGGTAGTTGAACCAGGTACAGAGCAAGACTTGAATAGTAAAGTAATTGAACCATGAGGGTATGAGTGCAAAAAGACAAAGGTCACTGACACAAATCTCCATTATCTATAAAAAAAAAAAGGTTAAGACTAGCCTCTCCCCGAGGATACAGTTGCAGCACATCTGGCCTCCAACAATTGTGTGATGCAGTACTTTTTAGTACTTACCTCTAGGAGGGTGTTAAAATTGCAATCACTAGGGAACATCATTCACCGAGTGTTAGGTTTTAAAGACTTACATCTTTATGTATTTAAAATTCTAATATGTATTGTTGGTAAATTATGATCAAAATAATATGTTTAGAGGTGTTTTAGTCTTACTCAAAGTTGTGTCTTTTATGTAAAGTTAGAATCAAGCTAATGCAGAAGTTACTGTGCATTTCGGCCTGAAGTATAGAAAGCAAACCCTAACCACGTTTTAGTGTTGCTCATATTACTGTTTATGTAAATCTCTTGTGAGATCTAGAGGAATTTTTCTTTACACAAACTTAGGATTTTCAAGGAAGATATTTTATCTACACCTTGATGATCAACTCAGTTGTTGCCATTGAAGTTTAAAGAAACACAAGCGAGTGTGCTTGTATTTGGTGATGAATCCAAGAAAGAAGAAATCCGTGAATTCGGAGATTGCACGTAGTCATGTCAGTAAGTTCTATTGATGGGTAGCAATAAAAAGTCGAGCGTGGGGACTTGTAAGTCTTTTTGTATGAACTTCAATTATTTCAAGATAGTGGATTCAGGTTTACCTTGAGGATAGTTAGGTCAAATCTTCCACAGGTTTTTACCGGTTTGGTTTCCTGGATGATCATATCATTGTGTTATTTATTTTTCCGCTACTTTGCATGATATGATTGTTTTGATTGTGATAACCTAGTTTTGTTAAATTGGACTAAGTAACAATTTGACTAATTATCTAGGTTAATCCAATTGTGTTTTTAAGGGATCTAAAAACCATCAACGAGAAGCAAATGTCTATCAGGACACACAAAATTTGTACATCTTTTGATGATACACAAAATTAGTATTAAACTATTAATGAATAATTTTCCCAGTTCCAACACTCACAAGTCACAACTTAAGGTCTCCACGATTTATGAAAAAAAATGTTACTCAAAACCCTTTCATGCATTATTGCATAGGATGCATGGAATATATTAGATACGTCCATCTCTTGCATTAATTGGGTTTTGGAAATCAATGATCCCTCGTTCATTTGAACTCGTTCAAACCTTGGTGAGTATTGGGAATGAGAGGTGGGAGCACTCATGCGCTACATCTTACTGGTAGCTTTCTAGAAGTATTAGGGTGAGGTTTGTGGCACTCCAATCATAATAATTATGGTTCAATCTAACATTTCCTAACAGAGAGGTGTCCCTATAGTCATGTCCAAAGGGGTGAGTCACACATAGTCGTCCCAACTCTCTCTTTCTCTCATAAAAATTAAAAAAAAAAAAAAAAAAAAAAAAAAAAAAGGGTTCTGGAAATCGGAATAACTAAGTGATAAAAGAAAATCTATCAATTGGGCAGTTACAATAGAACAAATTATTTAATTTTTTTTTTTTCATAAACATGATATATTGTGATTCAAACGTCACTTTTTTGCTTGACCTTACGATAAACAATTTTTTTAAAATAATAATTACTATAAACATTACTTTTAAAGCAATTACATCCGTATTATATTTTCCATAACAAATAAATAAAAAATAAAGACATCCATATTCTATTTGTGTTTTTAATTATTTTTGCATTTTACTGTAAACACCTAATGCTTAAAAATCCCTCCCTCCACACTCGGTGTTCTAAGTGTAGTGAGATTTTGCATTTTGCTATATCACTATCTAAAAATAAATGTCTACCGTAGCATGTTACATAAAAAATTAAAATAAAATAAAATAAAAAATTCTCTCTTCTATTATCTACAATAACAGTTTTTTTTTTTTTTTTTCATTCCCTTTGTTGCTAATGTGTATAGAATATAGTACTATTTTAATGAGATGAGATGAATTACAAAATAGATAATTGAATGTCTGATGTATTGTTAGAATAAATGTAAAATAGATAAAATAATTTTTTTTTAAAAATGTTTTTTTTCCTTAATTTTTTCCATTTCCAGATGTGAAAACTTTTATTATCCAATCACAACATCTCATCTAGGTTGGTGAAAACAAAATTATAAAAAAATTTGTGCTCCAGACTTTTTGTTTCAAATAGTGCTAGAAATTGGCAACAAGAAAAGAAAATTGTATAACCACACGACTTAAACATAAAAACAAACAAAGACAGCCCAAGCCTTCACTAAACACATGAACAAAATCACTATTAACCTCAATAAGTAGTATGGCAACAAACCTAATTTGAGAACTCCAAAGGGCAAATATATTACATACACCAAACCTAATTTGAGTACTTAAAAGGTAAATATATTACATAAACAGTCTATAGGCAGCTGAACCCTCTTTCATGCTCAAAATGTATGATATTCTAGACCACATCAAGGTATCACATCTTATATGAATCACAAGCTTGTGGTTTGGTGCTCTTGATTGATTTTGGTCTACCCCTTTTTGGTGGTGGAGTCAATACAGTCAGAGGGGTAATTTCTTGAACAACCCGGAAAATGCTAACATCCAGGACAAAAGAGCCGTCCATTCGATCAGCAGGCTTGAACAGGCAGACATCGAATTCCTCCAGGTTGTTGTCTAGAACAAAATGTTTCCACCCACTAGTAATCCCTCCGTTACCCCGACCTCGATTATAAAAATATTTAGCCCGCCATGTACCCTCGTTAAAACGTAGATAGATTTCTTGGTTTTCCTTTAAGGGATGATTCATCACCCATTCGGAAGGGATCCACTGATCAAGCAATAAAACAAGCACAATTAATAGGAGGGAAAATAATTAAAAGAAGGTTCATTTAAATCCAAGACAGGAATTCAATCACCAACAAGTACATCCATTTTACGTGAGTCTGTTTATAAGCTGATAATGTAGAAGCAATATAAAAGGGGACAAAATCAAACATATAGATAAGATTCATTATACAATCAAAGCTGGTGATAGAGATCATTTACCAAAAAATGTCTCTTGTATACATGTGTGGGTCGCATAACTACTTGGAAAGTATCATCACTTGATGCTGCTTGAGCCAAAACCAAGGCACTCTTGATCTCATCTTCAGTTACTGGCCTTCTATTTGACACAAATTGCTGGACTTGTGCCCCATTCTTCTTGGTGGGTGAATCTGCAGCATCTGAATCATTCATAAATGAAATATTTCAATCAAGCCAGTATATCCTTGGACTACATGATTCTGTGTTTCTAGGATGGCAACTGGAAAGGTACTATAATAGCCATATGCAGCTAAGAAAAATGGTAAAACCTAGAGTAGTAATTCCTTCTTTAAAAATATATATATATATATATATATATATATAAAAATAAAAAACAATATTAAGATCATGTGTTAAGAAGGTTACCATCACTTGGATTGGACTTCACTCCCTCTCCATTAGTAGCAGGTTTCTTGCTCCCAACACGCCTAGCACTCTGCCGGGTCCTTTTATTAGCAACCAGGGAGTTGATACATTGTTCAGAAGGCACTGTGACACTGTCATCACCCATAGAGTTCACTGGTGAGGTGCATCCAGCATCAACATCCAAAGGGGTGTGAGCATCATCCATAGAACCTTCCCTTAATCTTTTCTTAGTCAAGCATCTGTTGTCATGTTCAGTTTGCCCACATTTTCTGACAAAATACGAAACCCCCTTCTCACACAAGTTCTTCCCATCAAAGATTAAAACGTCAAACTGTGACCAACCATTGTACCTAAAGACCAACAAATCAGTCTCTTCCAAAGAATGATCCTTCACAAATTTTTGCCAACCATGGTTAAAGAACATTGTATCATCATTAGTTGTCAATTCTACATCCCATGTTAAACCACTAGGACCTTTAAGAGTCGCACTTTGAGGCAGCTTCTTTTTCAAATTATCAGAAAATGTTTTGGGGATGACCTGCAATGCCAACGCAAACATGAGCAAACTAGACAATTGAGGACAGAGATGCAAGCGAGGGGTCAAGTGTTGCAAGAACAACAAGCTAAAACTTATTATTGACCAAAGTGAAAAACATTCACAGTAAGATATACAAAATTCATCTATCAAAGCAAAGAATTGCATCGTCACTCACTATTCACTAAAATGTAAATCAATACTCCTTGACAACATGTTCACCATCAATGGGAACAAACCCCCTTAGTTTTGAATTAGGATTCTCTCTTTATGAAATAGACTAATAGAGAGTGACCAGATCACAAAATAACTTTTTTTTCTTTCACAATCCTATAATGCCACTGGCCACATCATTTAAAGTATCATCCGGCTGATCCATTTTCTGAAAGAATGGAAAAAATCCTTTGTCCCACTTATTGTTATGCTCCACCAATCACAAAATGCCATGTATCTGATTTTTTTTTTTTTTTTTTTGCCATTTTAAACTTTGGTTTGTTTATAAAGAAAGAAAAAAGACTATGTGATAAGTTGTGACCTGTGGAGTATAAAGTGACACACAAAAAGTGGGACCGAAGATTTGTATTCGAATGATAACTGATTTTAATTGATATACTGCCGCATGCACCTTAGGATTTTGTGAAAGAAAATCTTCACCATGAATTGGCCTTTGTCCACATTTCCTAAGCAAATGGAGTGGTTCTGTGACAGAAAATACTGATATAGTTCTAACTTCGAACGTGATCAACTTCAGTTGCCAGGAGTTACCAAAGTACATTTAAAAAGGGGATGAAAACTAAAAGTCATAAGTTTTTTCTTTTCTTATGAAATTGTAATGTAAATTTCATGATTTTTTTTTTCTATTAAAAAAAACTGTGCAACATATTCCACTATTAGTTGCCTTGGTCTCAAATTCTTGGATTTCAAGCACCCCCTCCACTTTTTTTCTTCTCAAAAATATAAATTTACACAACACATCTAAACAGAGTGCTACCAATATAGTTTTCTCTTACTCCACAAGAACATGTAAGAAGAAGCAGAGGAATCCCAAAGCTTCCGCTTCTTCCATGTAAAAGAAAGGACATTTTGCATTTAGTTTGAGGATGAAGGAAGAGAATGCACTGCCGCGTGTGAAAAAACATAAATAATTAAAAAAATTTAACAAAATTTGATATTTTAATAAAATGTGGTGTAAAATAAATAATATAAGGTTGGTATTTTGAAAAGTGAGAATGCAAAAAAAAAAAAAATAATAATAAAGAGGTTCTTGTGTGCTAAAATAAACAGGAATTTTTGAGCTTTTAACTTACATTCTAAAAGGCATGTTCAAGAGCTTTTTTAACGACCATGCAAAGCTACCACCTTTTAGTATTTTCAAACTTTTCATAAACATGAAATTCAATAGATCCTAAAAGGAAAAAGATGGTCCTTAAACTTACAAGCCGGCGATCAAAACCACTGAGGAGAAACTGATAGAAGTGAAAGGTTTGGAAATGGGTCCAATAAATGTCCTCTGCCCATTTGCTCCAATCTTTGCATGCATCTCCCATTTCCACTGAACAACGGTTCTGAAGTCAAAAAATCAAAGAAAAGAAGACAAAAAGTAAGATTTAACAGTAAATAAACCAAAGACAACACTTTTAAACACAAAGTTGCGCTTGATATTGAAAGAAGATTAGACCCACTAAAGAACTAAAGCAATTTTTACTTAGCAGATAGAAGCAACAACTACCTCAAAAAATGAACACCGTTTTGCAACAAGTGGAAGGAACCAACTTTACAAGTACAGAGAGAGAGAGAGAGACAAAGGGGGAGAATCCTCAATTGATCAGAGAGATATCCGAGGCAGCTGCAGGTAATCTCATGTACAGTGCAAGACTTGAATAGTGAAATGAAGGTATGAAGCTTTGACCGGCAGTAAAAGTAAAAATAGATTTTTACTTATGTATGGCTGTATATATTAATAATTTATTTTTTTCAAAAAAATTAATAAAATAATTAAAAAATAATTTACTATTTTGATATTTTTTTAATTTTACATAAATTTTTTTTAAAATAAACTATTAATGTGTCCTTTAAAAACACACATTACACTTTAACCGGACCCAAGTAAAAAAAGACAAAAGGGTGAAACTGACACAAATCTCCATTATTTTTTTTGTTTTTTTTGGCTGAATAAATCTCCATCATCTATTTGAAAAGACTAGACTTTACCCGAGGCTACTTTATTATGGTGTACAAAATTGAACAGAGAAGTACTCTTTTTTTTAAGTAAGGGATATTATTCACGAGAAGAAAATGTCTGTCCAGCAAACAAGACGATAATGTGAACAATTTTTTGGCATGTAGTGATGATGATGATAATAATAATAACAGTAACATAATAATTTTACTTTTTTTTTTTTTTGACTTGGTAAATTGTTATTAGAATAAGATTATCTATTATTAATATTAATTGCTACCATGTGTTATGTATGAAAACTTACCTATTTGTGAGGTAAATTAAAATAATTTTATAAAAAATTTAAGAAACTACACTATTATATGATTTGTTCTTATATGACTTCAATTTGTGTTACAATTTGATGAAGAAACCATTACTTGAACGTGCAATGGTTTACAAAAAAATTTGTTAGACAATATCAGATACTGCAAAAAAATAACTCAAAAAATTCAGATATTAAAACTTCTGAAAACTTAAAAAATATTAAAGAATCAGTTAATTTACTGCTTAGTAATTATTGAAACAAAACAAAATATATATGACTAAACAATAGAGAAATATATGAGAAATATGGGCTACATTCGAAAAAATAATTTCAATTATTGCATATTTTTTTATCTTATAAAATGCGGCTAAAAAGAATTTGGTAGTTTATGTATGAAAAGTACTTTTTAAAAAATACGTGAAAAACTATATAATATATATATATATATATATATATATATATATATATAAAACAAAGTAGAGGAGAAGAAAATAGTATAAGAATAGCTCAAACCTCTACTTGGCTTTAAAAAAATACTAGCATTATGCCCGTGCGATGCACGGCTTAATCAAAATTTATATGTAAATAGTTTTTATTTAATAATTTACTTAAAATTAGATAATAGAATAGATAATGAAAATAAATGAGTATTTGACTTTTAAGTTAATTAATGAATACAAATTGTGTGAAAGTAAGGTATTATAAAATATGTGTGTGTGTGTATATATATTAAGCTTTAAGGCTCAATTAATCACCAACGTATATTTAAATAGAAAAACCTTGAATTTAATTATTAAAAACTATCCAAAACAATAATTGAAATCATATTTAAGTGGAAACTTTAATTCAATAATTAAGAATAATCTAAATTACTTAACATTTAAAATAATGAAAAATTTTGCAAAAAAATCAATGTCAAATTCAAAAAAAAAAAATTGATGGGTATTAATATTGTTGCAATTTAAGATGCATTAGACCTTCTGATTTAGTGTAGTATATGTTTCTACAATTTAAGATACATTTGACCACTTTTTTTAGTGGAGTAATTTAAAAATAAGAAGAATTAGACTACACTACGCCTATGTTGTTGCAATTTAAGATGCATTAGACTTTTTTATGTAAATGTTTTCTTTAAATCTAAAAATCTAAAAAAATTTCTGCAATTCGGTGCTGCCACTTGGCTCAACTACAGCATCTACGCCGAACGCATTCTAAAAACAAACATATTTATTGCACTCTTTTAATAAGTTTTTACTTATAAATATGTTTATATCATGAATGAGATATATTGTTTTCTTAATTTTGAAATTGTTTTTTAAAACTGATAAAATTGAATAGTCAGCTTGGTTCTTCAATTTTACTATTTCTTTTTTTTTTTTCTCTCAAAAATTTCTCTTTAATTTGTATTCATGGAAGAATATATGTTACCGATTAAAACTCTTAAAATACATATTGATAATCACAGTGAAATACCATATCAAACCCTAAAAAAAAAAACAAAATAGCTATCATAAACTTTATCAAAAAAACACATGCAATAAAAATCAATGCCTTACAAAGAATAAGAAAATTAAATACAAAAAAATGTTAATTCAAGAACCTGGTTTCAAATTATTGGGGGGACATCCCTTAGCCATATGTGTACATCATTTTCATCTTTAGCAAATCGGTTTCATCCCTATGCAATTTTTCACATAAAGAAAAAGAGATTGAAAGATTAAACTTGCTTAATTATTCAAGAAGATTAAACCAACCAGATATGATAAAGACCAAATAAAAAGTAACTTAAATGATGCATTGAAAATAGAGTAATAAAAAAAAAAAAAAAAAACTTAAATGAAGCATCGAAAAGAAATAAATTTAAATCTATACATAAACTCAAAGTTACAGAGAAGTTCCTATTAAAAAAAAAAGTTATGGAAAAGAAATTGAGAGAATGAAGTGTAATATACGTGCAATTTTAGTAAAAAGAGTGAAGAAAAAAACAAAAGATAACAAAAACTAAGTTTTTTTGTATTTATCTAAAAAATTGATAGAGATATAAAGGAAAAAGTTGATAAAAATAATTATAATTTTTTGTTTATCCATGAGGTGTTTTTAAAAAATAAAAAATAAAAAATAAAATTATACGTTGATATTAGACTATTAGTTGTTGTATACTTGTACTATGGTTGTTTTTAAAAATAATTAATGTTGATATGAAAAATTAATATGAAACCAAAATTCAAAACAAATTAATAATAAAAGGATTATTAATTAAAAATTTATCCTGTAACCTAAATCCTTGAGGTGGGTATTTGAAATATACTTTTTTGATAAAAGGTTGTACAATTTTGTTGATTTCAATAACCTAGAAAAGGTTAGGATTGCTATATACATCTTTGTAATGTAAATTTTTTCTTGATTTTTCATCAACTTATAAATTATAATAATAAAATGATTAGAAAAAGAATTTGAATTGTAATTAAATTAAAAATTTTATCAACTTAGAGGATTGTAATATGAAGAATTTGGATTGTAATTAAATTAAAATTTTTATCAATTTAGAAATTATAGGAGAAGAAGATAAAGACTAAAAATATATTTATTTATTTTCAAAAAAATCTAACAAAATTTCTGCAATTTGATAAAGCCACTTGGCACAATCACAGTTTCTAAGCCTAACTTTTATTATATGGTATATGATATTGGGGTTTGCTTTGCTTTTATAGTGTTCATGACTAATCTCGCAAATTTGGAGATAAATTATCAATGTTTGAGTTTGAGTTTAAGTTAGATTTATTAGAGAGATAGAATTTAACTTTTTGTTAAGTTTAGATTAAACAAAAATAATTTTGTTTAAAAAAAATGATAGTGATTCGTTTAAGTTTAAGTTGAATTTGTTAGAAAAATAGAGTTTCACTAAAATAATTTTATTTAAATATTGTGTTAAAGTAGAAAATTGTGAGAACTTCAGAGGTTTCGGTGTGTGTGTATATATAGATTAGTTATAATAAATTATTTTAATAATTATAAAAATTACTATACTCCTAAACTTATTTATGGGGAAAAAATCATAAAAAAGTTATGTTGCTCGTCTAAAAATCGCTTTTGTGGTTATGGTCTTGTGTTGTCATAGTAGCACACTTGGAAATTGGAATCCAGTATTGCAGATCATAGGTTCGATGCAAAAAAGTTTTTACCAAATGGCGATTACGTTGCCCTATTTCTTTTTAAGGCAGGAAAAAAAAATTGCTCCAATTTTTTTTTGGTTACAGCCCTTAAATACTCGTTTAAAACCAAAATTTGTTAGGTAAAACCTAATTTGTAATTTTAGTTATTAATGGAATCGCAACAAATCTGATTACTGAGACTTTCCCAAAAATGGCTATGGAACTATGGAAGGTGTTTTAAATATCACTAAAAAGGAAAATGTTACATAACCACAAAGGATACAATACATACACTGATACACGCACATATATACAGTGATATAAATTTGAATATATGACATTTGTTCCATTTGTATTGTTCTTTATTACTAGGCTAAAACACCAATTTATTTGTTTTTTTTTTTTTTTTTTAAGCAAGATCCACTTGTATCTTCTTAATAATTCAAACAAAATATTTCCTCCTAGATACTTGGATAAGAATTGACAAAAGATATACAATAGCAAAGCGAACTTGTGTATACCTAATTAAAGGTTCAAAAGAAAGCAAAAAAAGAAAAAATCATTCAATACTCTCAAAGCATTATCAATGCCTCCTCTTCCATAAATGGTGAGTTCTACCATGATTTTAATTGGTAGAACTTACCATTCAAGTGAAAGAAGGAAAACCACCTCGATATACTATAGGAGTATTAAGTGAATAGTTACTTCTCAACAATTACTTCTTTTATCAGCTACAATCTCCACCCAAAAAACAAAACTGGCTCAAATTTGCAAGTATCTGCCTCATCTGATTTTGTCTATGCTTAAAAAAGGATCACCCTACACAAAAAGAGTTCAGGCCTCTGCAAACTGAACAGTAAATTGGTGAACCTAAGAACCTCCAAAACTGCAAAACTAGACCTTCACTGTAAACTAAACTTTCCAACATTGTATCTTAGGACTTCAGGAAAAATACATAGAAATCAAAAGTAACAAGCTGTTGATGGTTTTAACATTTAAAAAGATCATTAAAGATTGGATTTTGTTTCCCTATAGCATGGGGATAATTAAGATCGCACATGCACACCAATTAAAAGAAAAAGGTGCACATAGCAACACTGACCATAATATATATACTTCATAAAGGTTAATCTTTTTTACATCAATCATAAAGAAGGCTTATTGCTGGTATATGTCACAAGAGCTAATTCATCATCTGCTCCACTTTGATGGTCAAGCCCTTTCTTACCATTTCCAGATATATGCACGAGCATTTCACATTCGCCAACGAGTTCAAAAATGCAGATATCTCCAATCTTAACATCATTCCCACGAACAAAGGCCATCCACCCACCACAAAAGGTATGGCCCATTCGCCCCTTTGAGTCTGGGACAGAATTCACTGTCCAACATTTTCCTTTTAAATTCCGAAGCACAATCTCTGTTTTGCAGTTAGGGAGATGTGCTGTTGAGAATTGGTATGGAATTTTCTGCAAGATAAACCAATTGGTAAATGGGAATTGATGCCAAAAACCTTTTTCAGGAAAACATAACAAGAAATGTGCAAGCATGGATATACAAGACTCACGAGAGTATATGAACCACTGATGTTGAACTGTTTCATGATCCTCACAAAATTAGGAAAAGATGAAGAAAAAGATCGAGCTGCTCTTTCTTCATCAAGTGCTAACATCATTCTCATACTGCCCTTAGTTTTTGAGCCAACTTCATCTTCAATGACTTTTCTCCTCTGAACTGTATCCATTTAGAGTTTGGAAACTGATTTAGAATAGGAAGGAAAAAAGGTGTTTTGAACAAATCTTGTAGATGAAAAGTAAAAGATATGATACACTGTATCCGTTTATGGTTGCAAGCAATATGATACACTGGTGCTGCTCTAAACACAGTGAAAATCTAAATACACTAAACTAATATATATGATTACAATTTACATGTACATAATGAAAACGACAAGCTTAATTTCTGACCAGAAATAGTTAGCAACTATGGTCCATTCTTGCAAGCAATTGACCAAGAGAATGTGGAAGTCAAAACCTATGGTGAAGGCACTGATCCTTCTATTGAAACCAATTCTTAACTGCAAATTCAAACAGAATATAGTTAAAAACCTTACCCAACTTTTTGTTGGCAGCTTTTGACTGAGAGCCAACTGGAGCTCTGGTATAAGTCTTTGATGCACTACATTGTTTCCTTACATCAATAGAGAAAGGCGCTTCTTGACGTCTCTTTGATGCTTTTGGAGATTTTCCCTTTGTTTTCTTTGGCAAAACTTTCAGAGTTTTATGTGAAGAGGGTGCACGACCACCACTTGACCTACTACAAGCTACTTTTCCATTTTGGCAGTCTAGCCCTTCCCTTCCAACCCCAAGAATGTGCACACGCAATTCACACTCACGTACAAGTTCAAAAATGCAGATATCTCCAACCTTGATGTCGTTACAACGGACAAAAGCTATCCATCCACCACATAGAGTATGGCTTGTATTAACTCTTGTAGTGGGCACAGAATTCACAGTCCAACATTCTCCTTTCAAATTCTGAAGAACAATCTTAATTTTGCTGTTTGGAAGATGCGCCATCGAAAATTTATATGGGATGTTCTGCATGACAAAGCAGTTTGAAAAAAAATTTGATGAACAGACCGCTTGCAGAAGAAAACAACAATAAACTGTAAGCATGGTGAATGATCAGAAAACCCTTGATGATAACCCTGAGTTGCCTAACCCACAACTGCCAAAGGAAGTTGCATATGCAAGAGAAAAAGGAATTTCTGTCAAAAAACGCTGTCCAAACCCACATCTGAACAAGGACAAAATTCATTGCGATAACATAGAGCTTAAGGGTACCAGGGTTTAATTGTGCCAGATTTAATAGGTAAACCTGGAAGTACTGTAATTCCCACAGGAGAGCAGCACCATACAACAATTAGTATGTTTCCCAGTATGATGTGATGAGAGAAGATAGATGGGTTGTATTGATCAACAGTTCCGCTAAAATATCAGAATCAAGGTAGAGTTTTCATCATGTGGGTGCAAAAGAATAAGACTACTATTTGATAGGTAAAAGAATAAGATTAGATTACAAGGCCAAGAAAAGACATTTACTGATATATCACTCCATATTCAAAAAATCTTTTAAACCTTGATTTAGAATATAATGAGCATACTGCATTATGGAGGTAATTTGACGGACAAGGCATAAAACTTATATTAGAAGATGATTCAATTGAAAGATATAAACGAGAAAAACAGAAGAAACAACCTACCAGAGTATATGAACCACTGACATTGAAGCTTTTCATGATTCTCACGAAATAGGGGAAAGAGGAAGTAAATGATTGAGCTACTTCTTGTGCTGACAACATCGACAAACAAACTCTACCATGCATGTATAGATCATCTTCTTTTCCGTTCCTACTCTGGATAGAAGCCTTTGTATTGAATTGAACAATATCCAACACTGCAAGCAAGAATTTAAAATTTCATGAATCATATCCATATCCATCAAAATAATTATACACATTCATATAAATTTAAGAAGTTTTTGTCTAAATGGTTAAAATATGAGTATGAAACATATGTAGACCATTTTCTACACAGATAAAAGTATGTTATGCAAATTTGATTCTTTACATTTTTTATCTAACAAGAAAATAATAGACTTCTGTGCCTTATTTTACAAGAAGATTACTAAAAAAACATGGAAAAAGTAGCAGTATTCTGTAGTCCCTAAAGCACTGCCAATTCTGCTGCAGAAAGTGGATTCTTGTCCTCAAAACCCAAGAAATGAACAGTTGGTTTCATTACCTTGCTTTTCCTTGGAAGCTTTTGATTGAGAGACAATAGAAGAATTCCTCAAAGTACTACCACAGTGCCTTGTTTCTTCGGGACAAATTGCTTCTCGCAATGTTTTAGCCATAGCTACCACCTCATGCTTACATACCTCCCCATCATACATGTCCACCTTGCCTTCTTGGTTCTTGACTGTGCATCCTAGATGGAGTTGCGATGAGCTACCTCTCAATTTCTTTGGCACGCCTTCAAAAATTTTTTCTGAAGGGGAAGCAACCTCATCTCTTTCTCTTTTCTGCCCCGTACTATTACCAAGGTCGCTAGGATCTTGACTGCACTCAGAATGAAATGCAGCCTCTTTCTCACATGAACTTTTATCAAAAACTTGCACAGTGAAATGCAACTCATCATCATATCTGAAAACCAAAAAATCCCCAGATTCTATGAAATGGTCCATCACAAATTCTGGCCATCCCTGATGGAGGAATAAATCATCATTCTGCTGAATTAGCTTCACGTGCCATGTGTTCCCACTTGGACCCTCCAATGTCACTAATCCAGATGTTCTGCCTTTCATGTGTCTTACAAATCGTACTGGAATTTTCTGTGACAGATTTGAGTTGTGTCACCATCTAACCGTGCAATACAAATAACATCAAATACTGATAAAAAATAATCATAACAAATCTACTATACTCCCAACAAGATTTAATCTACACAGCATCTCTTAGCAGATGTATGGAATATATGACAAAAGGTGGAATGTTAGAATATTTCTATTGATTGGTAATGTCATATGGGCTTGAGTCAGACATCCAATGGCTTCGATTTGAATTATCCGGGGGATGCCTTATATAGATACAAACAACAGTTTACATATTCGGGATACTTTTAGATGCAACTCGTGGATAAAAGACTTCTAGCAGTCTTTAAATTCACTGACTAGTCTACCTAGGAACTTGCTTCATTTGCTATCCAGCAGTAAGTTATCTGGCATGCCACAGCCATATTACTTGGAAATAAATATAGACCATAAATTTTGACCGAAGAAGTGAATTATCCAATTGCTTTCTAAAAATGCTATTACTTTCTAAAAGCTCTACACTATTTGTAATAGATGCAACATGGGTGACATAAATTTGCAATGGTACAAGACAAATTCTATTGTAGCTCTATTTTCAATTTTTTTTTTTCCCAAAGCTTCTTTCTTTTGTTCTAGCAACCAAAAGAGACATACTTCAAGAAGAAAGAACGATGTGATGATCACCACACTAAAGGCTTTAAGTTGAAATTTTAGCAAACAGATACTAGACTAACATATTTGAAGAAATAAACACCTAACTGGTATTTGCAAGTACAAACCAGATTATTTATGTTTCACAGATCTTTATCTTTCTATTTTTAGAATCTTAATGCTCCGTCTGTCCCTTTTTTCGTATATATAACATTCTTACTTATCAAAAAAAAAAAAAAAAGATGTTGTCAGGAGTAGCTGGTCAGGATATCACATATTTAGGAAAAATACATATCATTGGGAATCCGAATGATTCTTTTCATCATCCAACATCTAATTTAAAGAAAACATCAATCACATTACAAATTCAATAGCCATGTAACCTATTTAGACGACTCTCTCAATTGGTCATGTTAAAAAAATAAAAATGTATCAGCCTTGTCACTGAGAAATATCCTACGAAACTGAGGAAACTCGGACCTAAAGGCAGAATTACAAATATGGAAAAAATACATGTAACAAAAAACTTCAATATAGCCTAATGATAGATTCCATGATCACAATGCTAAGTTTTCGATCACAAAATTGCAATATTAGGCATAGTAGCATAACCAAACACTTGACTCACCAAAATAAAATAAAATAAAAACAAATAGAATCAATAGGTACAGAAAAAAGAAAAAAAAAGAGACATGAAAACCTTTGGACGCTTTGAGAGTTGAGAGTTTATGAGGAGAAAACATAGAGGGACGTCTTGCCGCACAAGCCTTGTCCCAAATTGTTATTCCTCTATTTTATTTCGGGATGTCCCAAAATGTACTTCTCTTTGAAAAGTCAATAAATAAATTTCCTAACTCGCCTTTCACTTTATTTAAAAACCCAATACCCCTCCTCTTTCACTACAGTTTAGATTAGGGAGGGTAGTTTTGGAAACTTGTACGTTTCAATTTAAAAGACAATGCATAAAACAATGTTATCTTAAAAGGTTTGTTTTTTGAAACATGATCAATAATACAGGATGGAGGGAGTATAACCAAAGGGGCCTTTTATACTCTTACACAATTGACACTCACTTATACAATGCCTTACTAATTCTTCCTTTATTTTTTTGATAAGTACCTTACTAATTCTTCCATTATTACTGCAAGTCTCTATCTCTACTAAATAACTACATTTTGTAGTGAGAAATGCTACATCGACAACACTTTCACAATAATCCTAGGCGGCAAGCTGTTACTAGCGGGTAAAAAAGTGATGTTAGTGGTGAGCCTAGATTAGATCCAGTAACAATTTGCCACCTAGGTCGTTGTGAAAATGTTGCGGATGCATGTAGCGTTTCTCTTTTGTAGTTTCTTTTCATGGGTCCCTTTAAATTTTTGTTTCATAAAATTGTTCCACGGCTAGTTTTGGAATCTTAGTTATTTTTTATCTATTCCAAAGAACTGATACTATTTTCAAGGAATGCCCAAAACTATTTACTACTAACATTACACCATTAACAATAAAAACATAATTAAGACTATAATCAGCCTAATGCAGGGGTCAAATCCCATCAATATTAACATTAGTAATGAATCAAACACCATCATCACTATTAAAAGTACTTTTTTTTCAAGGGATTACTAAAAGTGCTGTAGTGTAAAATTAGAATATACACAAATTAGGGTCCAAGACTAACATGCAAAATCAACAGCGAAATATTTTCACTATACCTAAATTTCTCTAACTAATAAATTTTTTTTTGAAAACACATACATGTATAATGAAAGAAAGAACAAATTTTTATAAAAAAAGAGTTAAAAAAAATAATAAAATACCAGTCTTTGAGAGCTGAAAATGGCAGAGTAAACGTCAAAGAAGTGAGGGCGTTTGGCATTTGGCATCTCCTGGCGAGTTTCTTTATCCATCAGAAGCCACTTTCTTTTGTTTTGACTTTGTTTGTGTGAAATTTTCTGAGGAACCAAACAGAGTGTGTGGGATTTTCTTCTAGGAGAGAGAGAGAGAGAGAGAGAGAGAGAGAAAGAAGACAAGTTAAAGGAAGAGAAAGTGGGTGTGTTGTTCCATTTGAGATTTTTGATCAAATCGAAACAACATGGATTTTTTCAGAGTGCAGTCATGTAAATGTGTTTGTGTTAGTGTTTGAGTTTGTGTTTTTGTTGATCTTTGGTGAAGATGTCAGTGGGTGCACTGGGAAAGAGGAAGGATTGCACGTGTGAGATTTGGAGGGTGTGATTCGCACGTGTGAGAGGTCCATTTTTGTTCCTTCCAGGTCATTTGTGTCCCTACAAAACTATGGCCTATGGGTGAAAGGGCTTTTGTTTTTTATGGTTTATCATTACTCATTAGTGGTCACTATTACTAATCAGTAACTTATGTAAGGATAAACTTCAACAAAATATTAAATTTTAATAGGATTGCTTTGTTAAATACATAAAACACCATGTAGAGACTAAAATTGTATTTTCACCTTAATATAATCGTGTTGGTATATGAAAGCATCTATTTTATGATTTAAAGAAAATATCACATGATAAGATTTTAATGAAATGTCTAAATATATAATAGAACTAGTATTATGCCCGTTCGATGTACGGTTTAATTAAGAATCATATGTAACTTAAACAGAAGATAACAACAACTATGTATTTGTATTTATCTAAAAATTGATAGAGATGTATAAAAAAAAATCAATAAGAACAATTATAATTTTGCTATCCATGAGGTGTTTAAAAAAATAAAAAATAGAATTAAAGGTTGATATTAGTAGTTGTATACGTGTACTATGATTTTTTTTTTAATTAATGTTGATATAAACAATTAGTGTGAATCTAAAAAAAATTATAAAAATTTTAAAAAATTTCTACAATTTGGTGAAGCCATGTGGCACAACCACGACTTCTAGGCCCAACTTTTATTATATAGTATATGATATGATATGTAATGTCCATACATTGCACGGTTTTATGTTAAAACTTGTAGAATATATATAATTATTATAACCAAATAAGTAATTATTATAACAAAAGGAATAAATTGCATTGGTAATTTGGTATAACAACCATCAAATATAAAATGTAGCACCTTAATACAAAATTATCTTCTAACATACCAATTGTGCTATAATATCATTTGTAGTTACATGTATCAAACTATTCGCATATGAATTTTATATCTAATGAATCTACAATATAAGTGATTTGCAGTATTGTTAACAATAATATTAATGATTAAAATCTTTAGACAAAGTAACATAAAATTGGTCACTTTTTAAAGATAGAACTATTCAAGGAATAAAACCTTTGATCTAATTTTTTTATTTTTTTTTTAAGTGCAAAGTTCTACATCTAGATTACAAACCTTTCTTAGGATGCTTGAAATCTTTTTTGACAAACCTGAGAAAAAAAAATCAAGAAGAAAATTAAGCAAAGTTAAAAAAAAAAAAAAAAAAAAAACAAAGTACCATATAGATTGCAAAATTGTATGTAAATTTAATAGTCTATGATTGGAATTTACTACGACAACTTACGTATATATTGGACAACAAAATAATTAAATTTGATCAAACCATTAACATATGAATTAGATCAAACATAAAGAAATTACCCCCTCAAAAAAAGAAAAAAAATAAGGAAATTTTCTTAAACAAAAGGCAACAAATACATAAAATGTATTTAATTGATTATAATAAAAAATTAGAGTAAAAAATACATACCTACATGATTGTAGGTAGAAAAATGGAAGCTTAAATAAAAAAAACTGTACAATAAGTTGGAGAATGAAAAACTACACCAACTAACGGTGTATGTATATACATACTCCACCTAGAAAAGGAGTCCAAGTAAAAATCAAATACTCTAAACTCCTTGAAGTTACCTAATCAAGAAGTTTAGGTTAATTACATATTAGTTTTTTTAATTTTATTTTAAATACTTTATCCCAAAAGAATAGTTAACATTATTAGCTAGATTGTTATTAGTTTTTTTTTTTTTTTTTAAAGAGATACACTTACTTTATGATAAGAATGAATTAGAGTCCTGATTTTTTAAATTTGAGATATGAATTAATTAGAGTCCTGATTAATCTAAGATTAATCTGCAGTTTTTTATTTCATTTTTTTTAGAGATACACTTACTTTATAATAACAATGAATTAGAGTCCTGATTAATCTAATATTAATTTACCTACAATCTTACATGAAGCAGTTTAAAAAAAAAAAAAAAAATCAAAGATGTAAGGAGCAAAACACAAAAGGGAGCCTCTTTATCACTCCAATGGTAATCACATTCAAACAAAGAAGAAGCAAGAAAATCTTCCCAACCTTCATCTTCATACTCTCATGCAAACTCCTCTACAATATATAGTAACAAAGGAATTTTAGAATAACCGATCATCAGTCAACAAACAAAGAGTCACACACCCATGTAAATTCAGGAAATACCCAGATCAAATTTAACACATAAAACTTCACACACACAATCAAACTCACATAATTATTAGAAATAAACCAATTTGGAGAATACCCATTTACGAAATCAGCATATAAAAACATGAGTTATTGTCACATTGTTAGAATACTCACTTCACTTGCACAAGAAATTTCACAAAAGAATCATTCTAACCAAACAGAAAAGCCAACAAAAGACAAACAAAACGAGAGAGAGAGAGAGAGAGAGAGAGAGTCACAGATAGAAACTGGCTTTTGGGTTCAGCTTCGATTGGAATAGGAACACGTGAGTCTATCTTAGTAATGTCAGTTAAATAGATATACTTTGAGGACTGAGAAGTAGTAGTAGCTAAATATCAAGATTATTCAGCTAAAAAAAATTGTAAAAAATTAATGATAATATCTGTATATTTTTTTACTAATCTATACTTACAATCTTACATGAAGCAAACATGAAGCAATTTTTTATTTCTTTATTTTTTTTAAGAGATAAACTACTTAATGATAAAAATGAATTAGAGTCCTGGTAGTATACTATTTCTTTTTAATTTTTTAAAAATCTAAAAATTTAATAAAATTTCTACAATTTGGTGAAGCCATGTGGCATAACCACGGCGTCTAATCCCAACTTTTATTATATATAATATAATATGATATGATATAATATGATTTGATAAAGTTTTGATTCAGGATTAAATATAGAATATAACTTAAAATCATTAATATATATGTGTGTGTGTGAGAGAGATAGAGAGTGAGAGAGAGAGACAATAAGGATGTGTAAAATTGTAAGATCTACAAAATTTATGTAGCAAAATATTAAAAAGTTAAACAAAAATTCAAACATTTTTGGTTTTATATATATATATATATATATATCTATAGATTATTATTTTTAAGTAAAGATAAAATTCATCCAAACTAAATATATATTACAACCTACAAGAGTATCTTTCTTAATTCTAGACTATTAAATCAAAATTCATGAGAAACATCACATGAGAAAGAGGACAATCAAAAACTACAAAAATCCTAAGAAAGGTTAGTCCTTCCCTTATTAACTTCTTTGAAATTGGGCTAACTTTAGAGTCAGTTTGGTTTGAGGAGTGAAAAAGTAGGAAGATAGAAAATAGTGAAAGGATGGAAAAGTGGAAGGATAGAAAAGATTTTAATTTTTTTTCCTTTTGTTTGGTTGGAAGTGGAAAAGTGGAAGGATAGAAAATGTGAGTTTGTATAAATTTACACATATATCCTTGTTAAAAAATGATGCTCAATTAAAATAAAAAAAAGTGATAAACAACCAAACAAAAATCTATCACCTAAATTTATTAAAAAATAAAAATCATGTCTAAAAAAAAAAAATCACATCTAAACACTCAAAAAAAAAAAAAAACACACAAAAGAAAGAAAAAGAAAAATATGAAGAAAAAAAAGAAAAAGAAGAAGAAGAAGAAGAAAAGAATATCTGGACGATCAAAAGAAAAAAGGGGAAAAAAAATGCCACGTCCAGGAGGAAAGAAAAAGAAAAAAAGAAAAAGAAAAGAAGAAGAAGAGCAACGTGGAGTAATGAACAAGCGCATGTACAGTTGCACATAGATATTTTTGTCTAAAAATAATGTCCAATTTTTCTTATCATTTTTCTCTTTGTTTTGGAGAGAAAATTTTTTGATGGGTCCGAAGAGAAAACACCTAGGTCACACAATTTATTTTCCTTCTTCTCCACCCAACTAAATACACTCCAAAAAGTTTTCATTCCCTTTTTTTTTCTAAAATTTTCCATCCACCCTATTTTACCTCCAAATAAACACATCCGTAGTCTAAGGGATCTTTTGGCTAACAACACCTTACAATTCATAACCAAAGAATAAGTGTGCGTTTGGGAAGCGTTCCATGTCTGGATTTGTGTGTTTTGCTAAAAAAATGTGAATCTCACGGCATAGTTCATAGACTCACAAAAGTCATCCAAACATAGATTTCAATATAAATTTAAGTCCTACAGCACTATTCACATATTTAAAAATTATTTTACTACAGTGTTTTTAGCAATAAGTCTTCAGTTTTCAACAAATAAGCGATATTCAAACACATCCTAAATTCCAGATTCTAGAGTTAGTTCAACGCTTACTGTTAACTAAATCTACAATTATACTAACCTTGAGCTCAATTTCAACAACCTATAGGTGTGACTAACAAGACAATTTGAGGCCCATTTCTAAGTGCTTGAAGTTACACAGTAATATACTAGTAGCTATCTCAATAGCTCTTGAGTATGGATTACTCAGAGAGGAATCACCAAGGTTGAGTTTAAACCAAGAGCCAGCAAAATTACACCATTTTACTTCTATGACATTCTTGTATCTTATCCTAATTTGCATTAACATAGATTGATAATGTTAAATTGTGCAGTTATGCCATGTTGTTTTAGTCATCTTTTCTTATGATAAGGGCTTTGGGTTCAAATTTTTTCTACATAAAATAAAATAAAATAAAAATTATTTTCTTTATTTGATGAATAGTCATCATGGAACGAGTATTATCAGTTTTAAATCCTATCATAATAAAAAAAAAATAATAATAATAAACTTACACATTTGGTTTAGGTATCTTTTCCAATAAAATGTATTAGCAAGATGCATTAAGGTAGCGTTCAAACACCGTACTGATAATACATACCATAGAAAAATGTAGCCTGATAAAAATATGTTAAAATATAATTCATTATGTCATCTAAATCCCAAAGAATAAAAATAAAAAAAAGTATTAGCAAAAAGAGGCCCTTTTCTAGCAAAAAGTATTTGCAAGATGCATAATGGTAGACGATGAAGTGCAAATCGTCAGTCCTTGTAAGTGTGTCCATATGGAGTTGAGTCCTCGTCTGAGTTCCTGCAAATAAGAAAAGATGGCTCTCTCAAGATGATTATCGGTGTGGTGCCTACCACAACGTCTCCAATGCCAAAGTCAGGGCCAAAATGGGAAATTAACCCTGATTTTCAAATATTATAATTAGTAGGCAACGTTTTCAAACTATATTTTTTACTAACATCTCAAGTCTAAGAGACTCGATTTAGAGCCTATAAATCGAGTCTCAAAGACTCGATTTTCATGGGTTGATCACGTCTGATGTGATATTTTTTTCCATTTGGCATCTACTTGGAAATTGAGTCTCTAAGACTCGATTTATAACCCAAAAATAATTACAATCATTCATACTTAAAAGACCCAAAATGCAGAAACAGCAAAAACGCAGAAAGAAAGAAAGAGAGAGAGAGAGAGAGAAAAAGAAGAAGAGGAAGAAGAAATGGAGATGCAAGCTCAAGATCTGAAGCCATCCACTCGAGCTGAAGCCACCCACGCCGACTTGAAACCCACCCACCCATGGTCCCACGCCAACCCAGGCCGCGTGACCCTAGGCAACGCGACCTCTCTCTCTTCTATTTGATTTAGGTCTCTAGATCTTTCTCTCTCTGATCTGATTGTGCTGAGATTGTTGTGTCTCTGATCTGATTATGCTGGATTGTTGCATTTCTTGGATTTCTTTTTTTCTTTTTCTTTTTTTGTATTTCTGGGAATGGCTAAGAGACTTGAGACTTAAAATTTTTTTGGTTTATAAATCGAGTCATCGAGTCTTTGAGACTCGATTTCTAGGTGAACACCATGTGAAAAAAATGCCACATCAGACGTGATCAGACCATGGAAATCAAGTCTTTGAGACTTGATTTATAGGCCAAAATCGAGTATTTAAGACTTGAGATGCTAGTAAAAAATATAGTTTGAAAACGTGGCCTACTAATTATAATGTTTGAAAATCAGGGTTAATTTCCCATTTTGGCCCCAAAGTCAGTATAATGAAGTCTTTTAAGAAGAATATCAGAGTGACTATGAGTGATTTTAGGTGTGTCTATGTACCTTGTGTTGAGGTTGTGAGGGGTTTATATATGTTTCCACTCCTCCTAGCCATTGTGGCTATTATTGTGGTTTTACTGCCTATTGTGGTAATGCTTTATGCTCAATAATATAGGCTTTGATGGGCCTCCAACGGTCTGTATAGTTGGTCTCGTAACTGTCCGTGGCATTATTGATTGCATTGAATGGCTTCCTTACTTTCGTCGGTGACGTGGATCTATTGACGGAGATGTTTGCTTAGTTCATCTGAGACAATGGGCTTCGTCAATCCCATCAATAGAATTCGATAACTCCACCCAAAAAAAAAAAAATGTAATCTAGCAAGGGTTAGAAAGTGTATTTTAACCAAATTTATTAAAATATAATTCATCATGATAGAATGCATTATTATTAAAAATTGAGATACAAATTGAGTTTAGTTTGGATTAAAAAGAAAATAAGGATCCCAGTATGGATAGGTTAGACTCAACTTGATCCTTTTGATCTCTCTATCTTAGAGCATTCTCATTAGGTGTACCAAATGCCAAATATTTGGCATTTGGCACACCAAACACTACTATTCAAGCTTCATGAGGTGTTCTAAATGTTCTATAATTTTAGAACATGTTATAGTACCGTTTCAAATATGAGACGGTACGAACACAAATGCCATTTCAGAATAAGAATTTTTTATTCAACATTTTCTCTCTCCTCTCAATATTTAATTCAACGTTTTCTCTCTCTCCAACCCGTGTTCTCTCTCTTTCTTCTTCAGATCGCCCTTCCTCCCCCTCAAATCAACGTTACGGTGGCCTCACTGATCAAGCCGCCACCACCGCTTCTCATTTGAAGACTCCATCGCCGCCGATCTGAAGATGCCATCGTTTTACGTCTCTGTGGCATTCTCCCCTCTTGTCACGCCGATCTCGGGTTTGTGGGTTTGTGTCGGTGGTGGATGTGGATGTGGGTTTGTTTGGTTTGGTGGATGTGGGTTTGTGTTGATCTCTCTAGTTGTGTTTTTTTTTTTTTGAGGTGGCGTTGGTGGATGTGGGTTTGTGTCGGTGGTGGCTGTTGATGTTGTTGCGGCAGTGGTTGTTGGTGGCCGTTGTTGCGGCAGTGGTGGTTGTGCCGTTGCTGTTGTTGTTGACGATGAGGATGAGGATGATAGGGAGTAATTAATATATTATTTTAATGTGTAGTAAATATTATTTTAATGTATAGAATTGAAGTATAGAACATCTGATAAATAATATGTTGTAAAATGATGTGTTAAAATGATAATGTAGGTTTTTGGAGTGTCAAAATAGCATTTTTTATGAAAGAGCTGATGAGAATGCTCTTACAATATCAAACTATTTTTCTTATACTATTGGCAATACCTATAAGCATCTTTATATTGCATTAGTTAATGTAATCACATGAATAAATTTAATTGAGAAACTTAAGATGCATGTATCGTTTGAGGAATTGTACATAGTTTTTGCCCTTATAGATACTAGGGTCTGGGACCTATTTGCCAACAATTGTGAATATATGAATAGTAATGAACTTAACAGCCATTAAGTGTCTTGTATTTTAATATATATATATATATATATATTTTTTTTTTGACGTAACAACATATGCACTTTTAAATACATTTAGGGTACATCTGGTACACTAAATGAAGATTACAACAAAAATTGTAATCTTTATTACTTGAAATAAAATGTGTTGTAATGTAATAACTAGACTTATTTATAAGTTTGGTTGTGAATTATTACATTAGAATAAAAATTAAGATTTATTTTAGGAAATATCTTACTCATATAATTATATCTCCTTAAAAATTGTTATTTTTTAAATTTAAAAGAGATATATATATATATATATATATATATATTATTTTTTATGATTTTTTATTTTGATAATTGTTAGATGTATATATAAATTTTGTTTATTTGGAAATATATTAAGTTTTGAAATTATTGCACTTAGTAAGAAATAGCTAATACCCCCTTTTTTTATTCTTAAAAAAAAAAATACGACATTCTTAAAGAGGAATAATTATTCCTCATTTTAAAGAATAGTTATTTATAAGGAATGATTATTCCTTGTAATAAAAACATAACTAAAGAATAGTTAAACGATAGGAATAACTATTACATTACATACCTATTACAGTCTACCAAACATGCCCTTAATAAAATCTAATTCATGAGGATCCTTATCCCAACTTAACAACCCTTAATCTTCTCAAAAATTTAACAACCCTTAACTTAATAGTTATGTGTTTGCTAATTTTATTACAAAATACATGGGGGTAAGAGTTAAATATAAATAAGAAGGCGAAGTTTAAAAAGATATATCTAACAAAATAAACAAAATATATTTCAAAACAAGGGTAAACAAAGAGCACTTTAAAACTGAACTTGAGAAGAAAGAAAAATTGCTACAAAATGTATGTTTCTACTCTTTAACTATTAAGACTCAAAAATGAAAAATTAGGATGTGAATACAGGCTTCTTTTTATCAAATTATACAGCATATTAATTTACAATCTAATGCTCAAAGCTCAATTACAACTCTTCTAATTCTGATGAAGAAATTCAAATATAGGCTTCACGTGACGTGTCTTAAGACTCTTTAACGCGGTCTAATCTCTTAAGACTCTCACCAGCTAGCTCTTACCTTGTAAAAACACTAAGCCATTGGGCTAAGCAAGTCTCTTTTGGTTTTTTGAGGAAGACTTGGTCATTGCTAATCTGTCATCTAACAAACTTAAATCCAAAATTAGCTTATAGTGCTAAAACCCAAGCTTCCAAAACACCCATAATTAGAGACATTTTCCAAATAAAATATACCAAAAAAAGTTATAACAAACCCATCAAATCTGTGGTGCTTGAGGAAAACCAATTTCTTTTCTTGGCCAAAACGGCACAGAAAATTCTTGCACACCCTCTCATATATCTTCCATACAATCTGGTTATTTCCCTCAATATAACACCCTATTTTCATTCACCGTCTCCACCCAAACGATTCTATTAGCAGCCTTGGGTCTCTCCAAGGTGGCGACGCTCTTCAAAACCTCTATACAATGCAGGCCTTAGGCTGCTGCTGCTGCTGCTTAGTGCTCTCCTTCCTTCTATTCTCATCATTCTCTTCAGCGCTATCCAATAAAGAAGTCAATATCATTGCTCGTCGCCAACTCTTAAGTTTGCATCCTCACGGTGGTGATTTACCTGATGACTATGAGTTTCATGTTGATTTGAATTGTACATTTCCTAATTCTAGGCTTAGACGTGCCTACATTGCACTCCATGCATGGAAAAATGCAATCTACTCAGACCCTTTGAACACCACAGGGAATTGGGTTGGTCCCAATGTTTGTGATTACAATGGTGTATTTTGTGCTACGTCTCTTGATGAACCAAAAGAAACTGTTGTGGCTGGCATCGATATGAACCAAGCTGATATTGCTGGGTACCTTCCGGCGGAGTTGGGTTTATTGACAGAAATTGCTTTGTTCCACATCAATTCCAACAGGTTTTGTGGGATTGTTCCTGAGAGTTTCAATAGACTTACGCTTCTCCACGAGCTTGATATCAGCAACAACCGGTTTGTAGGTCCATTCCCTAAGGTTGTTCTTTCAATTCCAAATTTAAAGTACCTTGATGTTAGGTACAATGACTTTGAGGGAGAGTTGCCTCATGGGCTCTTCGACAAGGAATTTGATGCTCTATTCTTGAACAATAATCGGTTCACATCCACAATTCCTGATAATTTCGGAAACTCTCCTGCCTCAGTTATTGTAGTCGCCAATAATCATTTCAAGGGCTGCATTCCAAGTAGTATTGGAAAAATGGCTAGCACATTGAACGAGATTATATTCTTGAACAATGATTTTTCAGGATGTTTGCCTGCTGATATTGGATTGCTTGGAAATGTGTCGGTGTTGGACATTGGTTCCAACAAATTCAGTGGAATCCTACCAAAGACATTCGAAGAGCTTTCCGAGGTTGAAGAGTTGGACATTTCGGGCAACATGTTGACAGGGTTTGTGTCCGAGAGCATTTGCCGATTGCCTAAATTGGTGAACTTCACATTCTCCTACAATTACTTCAATGGTGAGGCCCCAGAATGTGAGCCTCAATCCAGTAAGGACATTGCTTATGATGATACAAGCAATTGCTTACCAGATAGGCCAAAACAAAAGTCATCGAAAGTTTGTGCTTCTGTGGTGAACCGACCGGTTAATTGCAGCAAGGCCAAGTGTGGAGCCTCATCACCACCTCCTACACCAAAACCATCTCCTCCCAAAGCATCACCACCACCACCAGTCCATTCTCCACCACCGCCACCAGTCTATTCTCCTCCCCCTCCTGTTCACTCCCCACCACCACCACCGCCACCAGTCCATTCTCTACCGCCGCCACCAGTCTATTCTCCTCCCCCTCCTGTTCACTCCCCACCACCACCAGTACATTCCCTACCACCACCACCATCACCACCAGTCCACTCTCCTCCACCGCCAGTACATTCCCCACCACCACCACCACCACCAGCTCACTCACCTCCACCATCGGTATATTCCCCTCCACCTCCAATTCACTCTCCACCACCACCTCCACCTCCAGTATACTCACCTCCACCACCAGTTCACTCTCCACCTCCACCACCACAAGCTTCGTCTCCTGCACCATCTCCTAATCCTTATGATAATTCACCCATTATCAGGGAACGACCTCCACCTCCCCCATCTCCCTCACCACCCCCACCTGTGAAATCACCACCACCAGTCCACTCTCCTCCACCGCCAGTACATTCCCCACCACCATCACCACCACCAGCTCACTCACCTCCACCACCAGTATATTCCCCTCCACCACCGGTATATTCCCCTCCACCTCCAATTCACTCTCCACCACCACCTCCACCTCCAGTATACTCACCTCCACCACTAGTTCACTCTCCACCTCCACCACCACAAGCTTCGTCTCCTGCACCATCTCCTGATCCTTATGATAATTCACCCATTATCAGGGAACGACCTCCACCTCCCCCATCTCCTTCACCACCCCCACCTGTGAAATCACCACCACCAGTCCACTCTCCTCCACCACCAGTTCATTCCCCTCCACCTCCAGTCCACTCTCCTCCCCCACCAGTACATTCCCCACCACCTCCAGTCCATTCTCCTCCACCAGTACATTCACCACCACCCCCAGTTCACTCACCACCACCACCAGTACATTCCCCCCCGCCCCCAGTCCATTCACCGCCGCCACCAGTAAAATCACCACCACCCCCAGTTCACTCACCACCTCCCCCAACACACTCACCGCCACCACCAGTTTTCTCACCCCCACCACCAGAGTTGGTTCTTCCCCCAACGACCGGCTTTGAATACAGTTCACCACCTCCACCTTTATACCAAGGCTACAATAAATAGCTAGCACAACATTAATCTCCTTGCTTCATTTTTTTTTTTTTTTCAAATTCCAAAAAAAGAAGAAGAAGAGACTCTCTTTGCTAGTTTTAACAGTCTCACATTATACCCCCACTTTTGTTAGTTAATAGCTTGAAATTTGATATGAATGAAGTTGTGATGTGTTTCAATTGCCTCCATAAATGACACCGTCGGCCAAATGTAAATCTGATAACCAGAGAGAATATCGTTTGTAATTATTGCTCTGTATTTGTTCTCTAAATTTATTTTTTGCTTGAAGTGTGAATGTAGCTATTGGTTTGGCGGTTTTTTTTTTCCCTGAATATCTCCCAACCTCTCTTGCTAATAAAGAAAATTAAGACGTCCACATCTGTACGTGCAAGCATGCAAAATTTGAATTGTGAATTACATATGACCATATGTACTATGTAAATTTAAAGAGGTGGGGGGTGCTATTTCTATTAATTTTGGCCTTAAACTATAA
This sequence comes from Quercus lobata, assembly GCF_001633185.2. Taxonomy (NCBI): domain Eukaryota; kingdom Viridiplantae; phylum Streptophyta; class Magnoliopsida; order Fagales; family Fagaceae; genus Quercus; species Quercus lobata. The sequence goes on along the minus strand of NC_044905.1, from coordinate 6,428,882 downwards.
TTAGTGTTGAAAAATTCCAATCATATTGAATGTTTTCTACATAATTATTATATGATATGATAAAATTGTTTAGAAATTAGAAGATATTGTGAACGCCAGTTAACTCAACTGATAAAATTTATTGTCGTCGAATAAGAACAGATAATATAAATTGAAACTATTTCTCAAAAAATAAAAAAAATGAAGACATCTTCGTTGTTGACTGTTAACCCACATACAACATATTTGAAGGGTAATTTAATTAGAGCCGAACCAAGTTTGGACTAAGTTCTGGCTGTGAGTTTTATTTATTTAACTATAATATGTATGGTAGCTTTTTATTTTTTTGGTCAAAATGTAAAGAGACTATAATGGGGTTTGGGCCATGCTGCAAGCTTCTTGGATTTCAATTTTTCTTATCATATTTATATTTGTGAAATTGATTCTTATATTAAAATTCCACCTGTTCATTATAAAATATTCATTTATAAATTGAATTTAATAAAACGTATATAAAATCAGAATTTTAAAAAAAATATTGAATTAATGTTGCTTTAAGATGCAAACGTCATAGCTTGAGAGGTCGATTAAAGCAGTAGTAGCCATTTCTCTAGAGAGAATGAGAGATGCCTGCAAAACACCGTAAAAATCGCCATAGGATTCATTCAAAGAGAGTTGGGTATGATCTCTCAAGTCTCTAAACTTAGTTTTCCTTATTCTGGCGTGGCAACTTGCATTGCAACGACCAAATAATGACAGCCCTGCAAAGCTTTGGAAAACTCTTCCCCAAGTAGAGGCTTCTGGAGACCTTTGCAATACCTACAATCCTGGAAGCAACTACAATTCTCTGCCGATTAAATAGCTGGACCATATATAAGATCATCCCATTTGCAAGAGATTGGATATATATATATATATATATATATATGATGTTTTTCAGTTTCTCAAAAAAAAAAATGATGTTTTTCATCTTAATGCAACTATATATATATGATGTTTTTCAGTTTCTCAAAAAAAAAAAATGATGTTTTTCATCTTAATGCAACATAATTTCAATGTCTTTTTTAACAAATTTTATATATGTTTTTATTCAACTTTATTTTTTCAAATTATTTTATTGTTGAAGAATAATTTTTATTTAAAATTTTGAAAATTTTATGATAAAAGTGGTCACATGCAAGATGCGACCAGTCATCACTCAAGTGGAAAAAATTTAACACTCTGGTCAATTTCACGAATATGAAAATCTCATGAAATTAAAAGAAAATTTGAAATCTCAAGAGACTAGTTAGTTTGCAACTAACCTAAACCCCAAGGATATTTTTGCATTTTGCCCCTTTTAAAAAAAAGTATATGTAGATAAAATTAAAAGTTTGGCCTAAAGAAAATAAAGTTAGTTGGAACTCTAAAAAATCATTAGTTGATGGATGCTACAAAAAGTTTACACTAAATATAATAACAAAAAAGCTATGTAAAATTCACCTCTCAAGTATCAATCACTCCCAAGACTTCTTGAAGATTTGTCTAAATCTTTATGGTTTCAAACACCAATCCAACGACACAAATGATAATATTTGTGTTTTGGAATAAGAAACCTCACAAGGATGATCAATGAAAAAGGTAAGAATGCAAAATAAAACTCTCTAAAGGTTTTTCTCTTGTTTGCATAGCCGTCTTTCTATTCTCACGAGATTATGGTTGAGGTGGGCTACAAATATAATCCTGAAAGAAAATCTTAGAGTTTCTATAATAGTGTATTGCTAAATTAAGGTCTTTAATCTTGCATAGTGAGCAGAAGTTTCAGTCTTCAACCCTCTTTACAATCAATTCATCCAACCTCTGAAAGTGTATGCCCCACAAGCAAATGAGATCTCTATACACATTTTTCTGCCCCAACAAATTTTGATCATTTAGTAACATATTTTTTTCAAATCTCACCTTTTCATAACACATCCTTTTTTTAGTAGAAGTACAAATTTTTTAAACTTCATTTTCAAAAAAAAAAAAAAATTTATGTACAACTTTTTTAATAACCCAAATTTTAATATTCTATATAATAAATTGGACTTAAGTTGCATCAATATTCTATATAACTATGGTTGAGCGCAAGGTCAGCTCGGTACAATTTGAAGTTTATGACAATAATTTTCATTAAACATTTTTCTTATATTTAAATATTAATTAAATTATATATAATCTTAAGTTTTTTTATTCTTATAATTCAATTGAATCATAGACGTTTTCATTGGAAACACTAGAAGATGTTAGTGTCTATTAAGTTGTACATAAAAATAAAAATAAAAAATAAATAAAAAGTGTGAAGCTGTCTCCTCTTTGATTGTCTTGGTCTTAATCATGGCTTAACAAACAAATCATGGGCGTGAGTTGAGTCGTATCATGTCAATCAACACTAATCGTGGTGTTACAAGCTCTTGCATCATTAATTCTCACTTTGCCATTATGAATTCTACCATTGTGGTAGCAGCTGACCAGGCTTTCTATTTGGATAGCTTTGATCTTGCAATATAGTACCATATATTTGGTTGTAGTTACTATTTTTGGTGGGAACTTGCCTGGATTTATCAACAAAATTGGATCTTGTAGCCACCTATAGTGCGATCACCCATGGACACTGGTAGCTCACCAAGTCCTCAAACAGAATATTATTTATTTATTTTTGTCCCCTTTAGAAATTGACCCAAGTTCTTCATGTCTGATTACTTGCCTTTTTGTACCAACTTGGATTAATTTGTGGTTTAGATTTTGAGAAGTATACATTCTTCCGAAACCATTTCTTAGAGAGGGAGAGAGATTACTATAAAGCATGCATCAATGCAAAACCCATAGGGAATCGGTGATTTAATTAGACACCAAGTGTTTAGCAACAATAAGAAGGGAGAGGACCCATATATGAGTACTCAACTGGACATATTCGATGTCTCCTCACCATCTCATACAACAAATGGCTCTCTCTTTGCCTTCTTTGATCAACACGAGTACGTCTTTCTCAATCTTTATCCCACACCAGTTTTTTTATACTTTCAATATGCATGCATTGTTTGTTCTTGGTCTCAATCGGGACCATTTCAACATGTATTAATTGTTGAGTACAAAGACGGATGATACAACTTTTACTATATGGAGCTATTTATTAGGTAATTGAAATCTATCAATTATATATATACATTGTCACCTCAGTTTGTAATATTTTAGTAATTTTCCTTTTTTTTACGTGTCTATTTTTAATTTTCGAGTAAATTTTAGATACTCTTATAGTACAAAGAATGATACTTTCTCTTTTCATATTTATGAAGTTCACTTATTAAATTTATGATAAAACTCACCATAAATATAAGAAAAATAAATACTATTTTTCCCGTCTCCAAGAATACTTCAGCATTTTCCTTGGTTTTTAACTTCTATTAGTTATTCACAAAAAAAAAAAAAAAAAAAAAAAAAAAAAAAACATCTACTAGTAAGATTGTCGTAGTCATCCACATTAAATTAATTATGAGATTCTTTAAATGTCTACTTCAATAGGTCTTAGCTAGGTTAGCTCAACCTTATCCAATAGGGGTCAAAAATAGGTCAAAATTATCCAAATTTAAATGGGTTATTATTTTTAGACCCGTGAGGGGTTGGCATGAGGTCAAGCAATTACAGGTCTTCTCTTGTAAACAGTAATATATTTGTGTGTGTATATATATATATATATATATATATATATATATATGGGTTAAAGAAAAACAGTAAAAATTTCCATAAAAAAAAAAAAAACCAGTAAAAATTGATTAATTGATTAATTAATAGTATCAAAACTTCTTCTTTTTTGAGAATCTAATAGCATCAAAACTTGGTCAAATTAATCCAAGTTCAAACTAACCTAAATCTAATAGCATTAATACATTTCTAATTGACATATTTTGTTAGAAATGTATTTATATTATCAACAACCAAATTGGTGATATTAGTAGGTTCCAGTTAGTTCAACTGGTAAAGTTTCTCGCTTGAATAAGAGATTTGAAATTTAATCCTCATCTACTCCAAAAAATGAATGGTGTCTTGATTTGATGATAAGAGCTATTATCGGGAGCGGACGCTATAACTTGAAATTCTAAAAAAAAAAAAAAATGGTAACACTAAAAAGGTAGGTTTCAATTGTATAATTTTTGTGTGTTTTGCACACAATACAATATTAACAACCACATACAAAAAATCCCCCCTAAATTAGTAGGTCGATTATCACAAGATTAACACAATCTACTACCATTCAAGTTAAATAATATTTAACTATCCTTTCAAAAAAAAACAACGATTAAAATGACAAGACAACCCTAAAAATTCACAAAAATGGGGTTTTTGCTAATTGATTTTTTTGGTTGTAAATTTATGGCAAAATTGTGTTTTAACTACTTAAGTCAGCGGGTGAATCCCATAATTAATCCATTTTTCCAGGTTTGGATTTCTAGTTGACCAATTTTCCTTGGGTTAGAAATTTATCTAGCCATATCGACTTTTTTTCTTCAAGCTTGACTGTGTTGACAAATCCGGGTCCAATTTTGTCAAATCTATTAATCTAATAATTAATATATTAATGTAAAATTAACATGTTATGTCCATCTCATGCATCGTCAAAATTAACAAATCAATTATCAGTAGTTTGTAATATCTATTTTAATTAATGTGTTAATTTGTTAATTTTAACATGGGAAAAATACACAAAACACCCCTATGATTTTCCCCTAAAACACGAATCTCTCTTCAAGTTTTGAGCATAATACTTAACTTCTTTATGGCTATTGTTTTTTGTGTAAAATGTTCATTGTGTAACACTTAACCTCTTATGGGGTTTTTGAGTGTAACACAAAACCCCCCATGTAATTTCATTTTATGTGAAAATTCAACTCTAAATTTTTATGTTTGTGTTATACTAAAAAATCTAATAGGTTAAGTGTGATTTACACCTAAAACAATACCACTAGGAGATAAGTATATATTATACTCAAAATTCCAAGAGAATTCCATGTTTTATTGAGAAAATATAAGTGATTTTGTATACTTTTCTCTTCTAATATTAATTATTGATGATGAAATACACCTTACAAATTAATTTTTTTTTGAAGACACCCTACAAATTTGTAGGGTCTGATTTTTCTGGTCCGGCCCAAGATGCGTGGGACCTTAGACCAGCGAGCCCGGTATAATAAATTTGTAGAGAGTGGGCCAAAGAGTTAGGTTTCGGTGTATGAACGAAAGTTATCATGGTGTTTTACTCGATCAGGATGAGATGGACTGAGTTCATCTGGGAGAATTGGTCCTCGGCACAATTCTGGGAGCCCTTTCTGGTCCCTCTCTTGTGTTGGAGAGTTCCCCCCCCCCCCCTCTTTCTATCTCTCTTTACTCCCTTTTTATAGTAGATTTCTTCCTCCTGAATGGGGTCTCTAGGGTAGGTGTTTGTCCCATCCGCCCTCCCCTCCAGTTGTTGGGAGTGGTTGTAAGGATAGGGAAGTATGGCCGTGTCAGGCACAAGGTCATGAACGCAATAATGGCAGCCTTTTCCCTAGAAATCTCCCTTTTCTCCGTTGTCCTTTTCTGTTATAGTATTTTTCCTGTTCTGTGGTACGATATAGAGTGTCACTACTAGTGGCAGGTTGTCTCCTTTATCCTCAGCTATATCCATGCCGAGGAGGATTCTCCTCATGGTCCAGGAGGGGTCTTTCCTTGGGCTGGGCCCTTGACCCAAATGTAGACATTCGCATGGGCCTCCGGGTCTTTTACCTCCCACAAAATTAATTTGGAATTAAGGTGTTGTGTAAAATTTATAATTTAACCTCACATGTATAATATATAACTATAGTTATTCCTTTCCATTAGTGTTTTGACTTGATCGTAAAGGCAGTCATTCTAGAGCTATTGGAGAAGTCATAATTTTTTGCTCTGGATGAAAGAATTATGGTATTAATAAATTGGTAAAGATAAACTCAAAACAGATATTGTAAGTGTATAAAAAATTATAAATCTTAATTTTCTAAAACTAGAGTAAATTACAACTCGTAAGTATGTGTATATATATAAAACTATCAACTTTTATATATATCATATTTCATCTTTCAAAAACGAATATATAATGACAAAAGGAAATGTTAATAAAAGATAGATTGGTTAAAATCTTTATTTATTTCTTTTTTAGGAGATTACTTAGACTTTTTTTTTTTTTTTACCTCAAACAATTCTTCTACCACCACACATTTCATATGTCACGATTTTTGTTATAACTTGATGACATGTATGATCGGTGAATCATCACTTTCACATAAATTTACAATTTTTTCATCATTAATGGTTGCAATATTGTCATGGTTGTGGCACAACATTTGTCTCCATAAACTCTCTCTTAAGAAAGGTAGTTGATTGATGGTTTATGTTTTCATTCCTTTTTACGGAGGGTAAATAGATTAGTTCAAATTGTTTTAGGGGGGACAAATCAAATTTTTGAATAGCTTTTCTAAAATAACGGATGTTATAAAAGAAAAGACAAAATTTCCTAGAAACAAACGAAGACAAATTGAAACATTGGCCCCTCAGGTAGCAACACGCTCCGCCAATGCATGAAGCAGATGATATAACGTGTGTGACTACTACTGCATTTAGCAGATGCAACGTTTCAAATCATGAATTTTGAAAATCCAATACTAGTTTTGTTTTTAATAAAAAAAATAGCTCTAATATAATGTGGGAGTTCATAAAGGTGTCTAATAAACAAGGTCTCCTTGGTCCTTTTCTCTATCTAACTTGCAAAAATCAATGGCCAGCATAACACATTTCCTTCAAGAATTCCAAGCTACTCACTTTGCCACCTCTGTTGCTCTTGGTGGTCTGTCTTTGTTTATTTTCTTCTCCTTCTTCATACAAAGATTTCGTTCTACAAAGAAGAATGGAAATTCCAAACTCCCTCCAGTACCAGGTACTTTTTTCTGGTGTCTTAATTCCCTTTTGGGTTATATTGGTTTTTTCATTTGGAATTTTGATATGGGCTAGTTGAATTTTTTGCATCATGCACTAAGTAGTTTGGATCATGTTTTGGAAATTGATTAATGAGGTTTTGGGACTTTGGGTGGTGCATGCAGTGGTTCCAGGGTTGCCAGTGATAGGAAATTTGCTGCAAATGAAGGAGAAGAAACCTCACAAAACTTTTTTAAGGTGGGCTGAAATATATGGACCAATCTACTCCATCAGAACTGGTGCTTCCACTGTAGTTGTTCTCAATTCAGCCAATATTGCCAAAGAGGTACGTACTCTTCTTCTTCTTCTTCTTCTTCTTCTTCTTCTTCTTAAGCCTTGAATAGAGGGGACTAGCTAGCACCAGTACAGTACTGTGCCACTTTACAAAACTTTTTCAAGTAACCAATCGATCACTAGTACTGCACTAGTGCACTCCACTACAATGGCACTGGTATTATTGAGATTTGAGATTGTTGACAAGGACAGACACCACTTAAGTCTTAACCGTAGGGATTTGGTGGGCCGGGTCAGATACATTAGGATGTGGTTTGAATATTTTATTTTCTTTGATAAACTGGATTTCTTTAAATCAAATAAAATAGTCAATAATGCTATATTCCTTGAATAAGTTGTGGTTTAAATAAGCTCTCTCAAGTCACGACCAAAAAATAATACAATATATTTCAACAGTAGAATAATGTCATATTTGTTATTTTTTATATGAATAGTGAATCTTATCATAAATTTAATTAGCGAGATCTATTAATGGTGGCTCAAGATCAAATCCTAACCTTAGATATTCTTTTGGCCCAAAATATTTTTAAAGGTTTTGAGTGTCATTAAACAAAAAATTAAATAAATAATTTTTTTAATAAAAAAAAGCATATGTGGGTTTTGCATTTTTTTTTCTCATCCCTAAATTATTGAGCTATATGTATTGTTTTATTTTAATATACCAAGGTAGGGTATGATTTGGGGGATGAAGCTTGGGTCCTCACCCCAAACCCACTACATGTGTACAATCCAATCCAACACGGGTCAAGTAAAACCCGCCCTATTCAAGGCAAGGTGGGGGTGGGGTGGGGTGGATTCCTACGGGTCGAAAGCAAATTACCATCCCTTTGCACCACAATTTCATTAACTTTTCTTAGACTTTGTTTCGTTGATTATAGTTGTAATGTTTTCCTTTTATCTTTGTTTTTAGACTTAGATTTTTGACTTTGCATTTTATGATTTGTTGTTCCAACATCAATTTTTTTTTTTTTAGTATTATTTTGTTTGCCACTTTAATTTGGGTGACATATATGCCAATTTAGGCCAACTAAGAAAAAGGCAAAAAGTGGATGATGTGGACATGTAATGAGGTTTATTTTTGGCTTTTTATGTTTGATTTTTATTTTTATACTAATTTTTTTACGTTTCAAAATTTTCACTTTAACTTCTCTGATTTTTTTTTCTTTCTATTTGGTTCTTTACATTACAAAATTTTCATTTTCATGAAAGGCTAAAATAAATTGTCAAAATAAAAATTTGATACATAAAGGGCCAAACAAAAAACTAAATCAAACATAAGAGGCTGAAATGAAAAATTTAAAACGTAAAAAACAAATATGAAAACAGAATCAAACGTGAAGTGCACTTTTAGATTTTTCTTTAAAAATTTTGCTTTTTTGCTTTTTGTTTTTGCTTTTTTTGCAAATAATTTAACTTTTAGCTTTACGGATATGAACTATATTTTCGCTTTTTGTCACACATTTAACATAAAATTACCAAAACTATATATTTTTTTTAAAAACACTATACAAAAAGCTATTGAAATAAGCAAAAGCCAAACGCACTAGCAGGCATGCATGAAGGTAATAATACAAACCCTTTGTTATAGGCCTAGCTTCATAGATATGGGCTTGGACCACAAGATTTAGATCCAAATCCTACTCAATAGCCAGAGCACAAGAAAAAGACATAGACAAGAGATATAAAGACATAGTCAAACACTAGGCACCACATCCCAACATGTAGATCTAATAATAGAAATGACAAAAAATCCATAAATGCATAGATCTAAGCACAAACAATGTATTTAGGCATATCCTAGCCTAAGAAGGCTAGGCCAACAACATCACAGCGATAAAAGATGTTATAAAACAAGTAGACATGCTAAGAAAGCTATAAAACATGCTAGACAAAATGAAAATTTTGAAACTTAAATGAAAATCTTGAAACATAAATGACCTCAAACTTTAATTTAAAATATTAAAAAATCTCTTAATATATCTAATCCAAGAATCTAAATAAAGAGGAGATTGTTCTTTTGCGTTCAAAGTTAAGTACTAAAACAAAAAAAGTTACTAATAGTTAAGTAAAAATAATATGAATTTGGCCATTTAAATTAAGATAGAAACCAGTTTGCTTTCAGTTTACTAGAAATTGTCTTCTCGTGACTGTTTTCTTGTATATTTTAGGCACCCACCCTTTACTTACTAAGATTAACCACATTTTTTGTGTATTTCTTTATTTTTTTTCAGCAGTACTGGAATGTCCTTGATAAAAATTCATGACCAAGCAAAAATATTTCAATTTTTCTTATTGCTGTTTTTCTAGAATCCTCGAATTTATTGGATCAATGCCTTAAAGAGTCTAGATGCCATGAATTTATTACCAAATGTTCCCTTTGCTAGAATTTCTTTGTTTTATCATCCAACATGCATGCTCGTACAAATACTAGATATAATAAGATAATGGGACCTGTTTTATATTATACATGGAATGTTTCATTTCTCTGTGGTTGTTTCAGGCTATGGTGACCAGATTTTCCTCCATCTCAACAAGAAATTTATCAAACGCCATAAAGCATCTCTCCGGTAATAAATGCATGGTTGCCACGAGCGATTACGATGAATTTCACAAGATGGTAAAGAGATATATACTTACAGATGTTCTGGGAACGAATGCACAGGTTGGCTAATACAATACCATCCTCCCACATGTACGTTCTTCATATTATTTATGTTGCCAAATATAAGTCTAATTATTATATCTATTTGCTATTCAGAAGCGACATCGATGCCACAGAGACACTATGATAGAAAATATTTCGAACAAATTACATGCTCATATAAAGAACTCTCCTCTTCAAGCTGTGAATTTCAAGAAAATATTTGAGTATGAACTTTTTGGACTAGCATTGAAACAAGTGAGTTTTTTTTTTTTTTTGTTTGGGTCTAATATTGATTATGTGCTTATTAGTAATAGTAACCTTAAGATTTTTTTTTGGGTGGGGTGGGGGGCACCATGGAACTTGTAGTCACTAGGACATGATGTGGAATCTATTTATGTGGAGGAGCTTGAGAGCACTTTGTCAAGGGGAGAGATATTTAAGGTATTAGTATCTGACTTGATGGAGGCTGCAATTGAAGTGGATTGGAGAGATTTCTTCCCATATCTTAAATGGATTCCAAATAAGAACCATGAAATGAAAATTCAGAGAATGGTTTTCGAAAGACAAGCAGTGATGAATGCCCTTATCAAGGCACAGAAAAAGCGCATTGCTTCAGGAGAGGTAATATATTTATGTCTAGAAGTGCAAAATTATTTATGAAAGTCTCTCTTACATTCAAGTGTTGTAACTCTCCGAGGATTTGATACAGGAAGTAAGTTCTTACCTCACTTACTTGTTATCTGAAGCAAAAACACTCACGAATGACCAAATTACTGTGTTGGTATGGGAGCCAATCATTGAGATATCAGATACTACTATGGTTACAACAGAATGGGCCATGTATGAACTTGCTAAAGATCCAAACCGGCAGGTATTTATAATTTCGATCACAATTGTGTATCACTTAATTTGCCAATTGTTGTAGTGCTACATTAATCAATTGTCAAAAAATAATACATGCGACCGACTCTGAATTACCTGTTAAGGATCCACAACCGATCTCAAAATTTAATTTTGAGACTAATGTTTGGTTAGTTAGTACTACATGATACTGATTATTCCTTGTTCATGCAACAGGATCTTCTTTATAAGGAGATTCAAAATGTTTGTGGGACTAACAAGATGACAGAGGAGCACTTATCTAAGCTTCCATACTTGGGTGCTGTTTTCCATGAAACTCTGAGGAAGCACAGTCCAACTCCAATAATACCTCTGCGACACGCACATGAAGATACCCAATTAGGAGGGTACTATATTCCTGCAGGAAGCGAGGTACATAGTTTTCTTATTTTATCTATCTTTTGACGTTGCAATTATTCATTTCATGACTCGATTGACTTGCACATTGTTGAACAGATTGCTATAAACATATACGGGTGTAACATGGACAAGAAACAATGGGCAAAGCCTGAAGAGTGGAAGCCAGAGAGGTTTCTTGATAAGAAATATGATCCAATGGATTTGTACAAGACAATGTCATTTGGAGGTGGAAAGAGAGTATGTGCAGGTTCACTTCAGGCATCGTTAATAGCATGCACAACAATTGGTAGGTTAGTACAGGAATTTGAGTGGAGGCTGAAAGATAAAGAGGAGGAAAACGTGGATACTGCTGGACTCACTTCTCACAAGCTCCATCCCATGCAAGCAATTCTAAAGCAGAGAAATTAATAGCGTAGAATCACACTTGCCTTTGGTTTCATTCCAATGAACTACTGTTGATTGAACCCTCAGCGCCTATTTGTTTGTTGTGCTGGTAGTCTAGACTCTTTGTTGGAACATGAGCATTTTAATCTTAATTAATTAAAATGGATTTATTTTATCATATAAATATAAAGATGTGAGAGTTAATATGGAAGATAAAGAGTTAGTAAAAATTTTTAATCTAACATTGAAAATGAAAGAAACTATTTTTTATTTTTTTTATTTTTTATAATTAAAATGATTAATGGGTTGATATGTATTGATTCAAATTTTAGGCTATATCAGAAATAATTTTCATATTCATTAGATTTTTTTATTATAAAAAATGAAGAATCATTCACCCACTTAATAGATTAGCTGTAGGGTCTATTTATTCTTTAGAAACTCCTTATCTCATCCATTAATTGTGTTACTCCAGCCCATCATATTTATGTCCAACAATTAATCTTGTAACACTCACTACATCAGAATAATAGACCTAATTAATCAAATTAATTTGGGTAATAATTTTATGAGGCCCATTGTGCCTAACTGCTTATCTCACCATTAATTGTGTGACTCTAGGCTCAGTCCAAATAGTATTGTGTAAATTTTCACTTTACATTAATAATATTCAGAAGTATTATTCAAATCTTCTTTATGTCATTTACATTATTACTGTGTTTGCACCAACACTTTTTGTCCCCCCTATACTATATTCATGTTTTTCATATTTTAATTTTTTATTTATTCCACTTTATTCTCTACTTACTAATTAGTTAATTTGGTGACATATAGAATGATCACTTATGCTTTAATTACCAATTGGTTAATTTGGTGATCGTACAGAATGAAAGGCAAAAAGTGAAATAAAACAATGAGACAAATAGTTTATTAGACGGGTTTTCAAATAATGAGACGGGTTTATTAGGGTGTGTTCGGATGCAAAAGGAAGTATGGAAAACTGTGGGTGTAACTATGTAAGGTGATCGGTTAAATCCTCCATTTTCTTGAGCTAAAAAAAGTAGGAAAACTGTGTGGATGGGTGCTGTTCACCTATAGACATGCCATTTAATTTTTACAATTATAAAAATTCATATTTTTAACTTATAACACTATAGAATAAAATTATAATTTCACATAGGTAGAAAATTTCATAATTCACCCCAACATTAAGATTCACATTATATGGGACAAAATGGACTTCTGCCCTTTTCGGGCAAATTAATTAACCTTTTGCCCCTCTTCCCAAACTAAATAGGGAAATGCCCCTCTTTTTGAAAATCGAGTTTTTTAAAATCGATTTAAGTCTTATAGTGACGTTTTCAAGGACCTATAATGACGTTTATAAGGACCTATAGTGGCGTTTTGTAACTTGATATCCATGAAATCGAGTTATAGGCAATATAGGTTCTTAAAACGTCACTATAGGTCCTTAAAAACGTCACTATAGGGCTCCAAATTTTTTTTTTTTTTTAACTCGATTTCCAAAAGAGGGGTATTTCCCTATTTAGTTTGGGAATAAGGGCAAAAGACTAATTAATTTGCCCAAAAAGGGCAGAAGCCCATTTTGTCCCATTATATGAGATCATGTAGATTCCAGTTAGCTCAACTAGTAAAGTCTTTGATGATTATATAAGAGATCTGGGGTTCAATCCCCGTCTACACTAAAAACCAATTGGTGTCTTGGTCTGATAAGAAATAGCTATCATCAGGAGTGAACGTCATAGGTTAAAATTCTCTTAAAAAAAAATTATATGAGATTATTATTCAAATAAGGGAAAAATGGTTTTTTTTTTTTACTAGGCACAAATAGTGCTTTGACCAAGGTATTATTAACGTACGGAAAATTATCTTAAATTATTTAAGAGACAAGAAGATAAAATACTTTTATCTTGTTGTCTAATATAATCATCTTAATATTTTAATAAAGAAGAATTTTAATTTGAAAAAACTTAATCAAGAAAGAGTGAATATAATTGTCTTAGACCCTAATTTATCTCTTAAATAATTAGGCAAAGAAATAAATCACATTTGGATCTTGTTGAAGGTTCTTTTTTATTTTTATTTTATTTATTTATTTATTTATTAATTTCTATGAGAATCGGATCTTGTTGAAAGGCTCAATCTGATTAACGAAAACTCCAAGGGTGTGTCACATGTTACGCAGTGTGGCAGCAAGAACATTGTATTGATAGCCACCAAATAAATTGCGATCCCCCATGGGACACAGGTGACTCACCAAGTTGTCAAACATAATACATAAACTCATTCTTTGTTTCTAAAAGGGTAAATGTTACAAAGTGGTGTAGCACTCCTGTGTGAACTAAACACTCGTTTCTAAAAAATTGACCAAACTACATGTTTGATTACTTGCCTTTCTGTACCAAATTGGATTTGGTATAGATATTTTGAGAACTAGAATTTTCTTTGGGATTTTGGAAAACCATTTCTCAAAGAGAAAGAGAGCGAAAGAGTACACAAACAATGACGGAGCCACTCTTGGACAAGAGGGGCAATGGCCCCCATAATTTTTTTTTTTTTTTTAAATTATTAGTGTATATATATAATAATTTTAGTAATTTTGTTCTATAAAATTATACTTTGTCCCCTAAAAAATATCACTAATTCTTTTGAGAGTAATGTTATAGTCACAAAATTTTTACAAACCGTTGAAGTTGCAAATTCTTATTGATTCGCATTTAGACCAGCTACTTACATCATTTTTTTACATAATAATAACCACTAACCACGTCAGCAATTTATTAAAACTGTTGTAACTCTAGCATTTTACTCCTTTTAAAGGCTATAAAAAATTTATAGATCTAAAACTTAAAATAAAATATACAAATCCAGAAAAATTAGCCCAGTAATAAAAATTACCAATAGCAAAAATAATTTTTAAAAAAAATTAAGTCTAGTCAACCAATTTTACTCAAAACAAACAACTTGGCTCTTTAAAAAAATTTAAACAAACTAAATTTGTCCTTACCCAGCAGTACACATTAAAGACAAAAAAAAAAAAAAAACCATTTGCGGCTAAACAACAAATCCAAAGGGTAGAATCACAACATGCCGTCAGCAGCAAAACCGCCCCCTTAATTTCTAGTCCTAGCTCCATCTCTGTACACAAAGGGGTTTACTAACATTACATGACTTCCCTTAAAAAAAAAAAAAATTACATAACTTCCATATATGCGGCACTTGCTAATGTTTTCTGTGCTTTTTTTACATCCAAAGGTAGCTGTGTCTTCAAATAAGAGTGAATAATTCATGAAAAATATGTAATTTCCTTTAGAGACCAATTGTTGTTTTATTCACAGAAGCAAGTAAACAATAATGATATTAATTTGTTTTGTCATGTACCCCTATTCCACAAGGAAAGCATCAAAGCAAAAAAGCCAAAGGGTTTTGGTGAATCAGACGGCAAAGGCTTACCAACAATAGGAAGAGACAACAAGATAATATATATAAGATTTACAAAGGTTACGTCCGCACAGTAGTTAACTCAACTGGGCATATTCGTTTCTCTTTCCCTACCAACTAATACGACAACTCTCTTTCTCTTTCTCTCTCTTGGCTTTTAGCAACACGAGAGAGTTAACACTTTCTCCGCTTCTTCTTCTTGATACCTTCAATGTGCATTGTTTGAACTTGGTTGCCATCTACCCACAGTTACAAAATTGCGGCTTGTTTTTTCTAAAGGGTTTTTGCTAACCTTTTACTATATCATTTTCCTCAAAATTTATTGTCGATCATTTTCATATGAATTTAATACTTTTTCTTGAAAAACGGACACAACCATAATGAATTTATACATGCAAGCAAATGATTCATTAACAAGTTTATTTTTTTCTTTTTTGATATAAGATAAAAATTCTACTCTGACATAATCTAAGTGTATATGTGTGTGAAACTTCCTTCTAAAAACTTGAACCCCAGCCCTTACCTCTCACACCCCACAAACACTTATACTTATGGAGTGATCACCATATCAAAGGTGCGTGGTAGTGTTTATTTTCTTCTTTGATAAATGTGCATTATTACAACTCATAATTGAACATTTATCAATCTTTAACATAAACATTTTAGGTACTTGTTAATAAAACCATTTTTAAAAGGAAAAATTTAACGAATACACTAACCAGACCTTTTTTTTTTAATAAAATAAAATAAGTTGCAACTTCAATATGCATTGTTTATTTTGTGAGTTTCAGTTAGCTAAATTAATGAAGTTTTTGATGGTTAAATAATAAATTTAGGATACAATCTCCGCTTACACCAGAAAAGAAAAATGCACGGTTTATTTTTGGTCTAAGTCTTTAATTAATTAAATTGTAGTCATTTACATTAAATTATGAGATGAGTTATGCATTGTTTGTTTTTAGTTTCGTCATCAACCAGTGAAATTGTTGTCATCCACATTAAATTATGAGCTTCTAGGAAATGCCAACTTTACAGTCAGACATGGCAACAAATCAGGATAGGTCATGGGTTCCCCTCTCAAATTTTGAAAAATCAAAACAAAACCAAAAAACCAAAAGGTTTGGGTTCAAACCTAGTCCATTATGAATTGTAATTTATAAGTTAAATTTAAAATTAACCGGATTCAAATGAGTCATTATTATAAAACTCGCTATCGGTCCGCATGATCAGTTTGGATCAAAATCAATGATTTTTTAAATTTAATTTTCAATAAACATTAAAAATATATTAATTGATTTATTAGTAAACATAAAACTTAATAAATTATCAAATATCCAATTAGTAAGTGATCTATAATATAACTATTATAATTCACGATTAAATAAGTCAAATAACTTTAACTAATTACAATCAAAATAAGAAGTGTAGGGATGATAGGTCCAATAGTATATATTTATATATATTGGGTCGGGGGCCTAATCAAAGGACATCTAGTAATTCGAGGACAGGTAAATGCTGTCATGGGATTCCACGTTAGCGAATGAGGAAATGGGGGTTGGTCATAAGAGTTTAAGAAGGTGGTCCGAAGAGGAATGCCTCCTCGGCTAAGCAAAGCAGGGTCCGAAGGTGCAGATTACCATCTAGAAGTAACGTTCTGGGAGATTCTATTGACAAGGATATACGTCATGAAAGCACAGGACAGAGAAAAGCTATGAAATATCTAAGAGAAAACTTCTACCACCGCATTGAATACTCTGTAGCTAACTCTCTAGCCGCATTAATAAGGAAGTGATCATACCTGAACAATAACTTTCAGCCTTACAGCTACTCCCAAAGACTTCAGGAAGGTGCTGATGGGACAAGGATTAACACCGGCAATCTAATCTACACGTGGAGGGTAGAGATGAAAGAAGGAAGAGAATATAAAATAGAAAGAAGGCCCTGAGGTAAGGGGATCGGAGAATTAAAAGAAAAATACTGTAGCAACAAGAATTGTGCTTATAATCAAATTCAAGAAATATATACAAGAATCGATCTCCTTAAATTGTGTCGATGACGATTTTCTTTAGATAAAACCAGTCTATCTTTACTTTATTGTCATCTGGATCCATGATAATTGTTACCCAACTCATTAGAGCCTAGTTTTCTAACTCACTCTCTACAAATTCATTGTATTGAGCTCTTTGGACCTAGATCCTATTACCCTTTGAGCTTAAGAACCAAATTGTGACCTTACAAGAAGAATATCCTAAATATTCACTAAAATATTGTCAAAATTTAAATCTTATGTGAATTGATTTTTATTTTCATTATGTATTATATATATATATATATATATGTATGTATGAATGTCTATATCGTATGCTAAATAAATACTTTGACAATAAAAATTAATTGACTAAATTTGATCATAATATATTTAACAAATAAGACAATTACATTAATTAAAAATAAATTTATTATATTTGCAACCAAACTGAAAACAAATATTTCTTTTAGCGGGAAAAATTATTTTTCAATTGTAAAGTTTTTTTGTACATAATGTTTGTGGGGACACAAGCCCAAATATGTATTGGGCCTTGGCCTTTGTTTAAGAAGGTACAGTGGTTCAAGAATAGATCAGTAGTGAGGAAGAAGTAAAACTTTGAAACTTCATGAACAAGCTATGGCAGTAAAGACTGGGAGAGATAGGCCGAGGAGAAGTATCTCGTCGGTTAAACGAAAAAAGGGTCAAAAAGTGTGTTCTGTCACCCAGGATGATGCTCCAGGAAGTTCTATTGATAAGGATATGCACTACAAACGTACAGGGCAAATGGAAGCCAAGAAATATCTAAAAAAAAGTTGCTACCACCGCATTGAATGCTCTGCAACTAACTCTCTGGCTGCATTTATATGGAGAATACTCTTGAACAATGCTGCCTTGGTCGCCCCAACTCACAAAGGGCCTGTAAGGGTGTCCGATGGGACAAATACTCAAGTAGTGGCTTAGATGATCGACAAGTAGAGGGCCAAGATCATTCAAAGGGAGATATATAATGTAAGAGACCCCTAAGGAATGAGGGGATCGAGAAATTAAAAGAAAAACACTGTAGCAATCAAGAACTGAATTTGTAATCGAACTTGAGAGAAATATATAAGAGCTGATCTCCTCGGACTGTGCTGATGACGATTTTCTTTAGTTTAAATCAATCTATCTTCCTTTTCTTGTCATTTGAACCCACTTTACTTATTGTCCAACTCATTTACGCCCATTTTTCCAACCCACTCTCTACAAATTCATTGTATTGGGCTATTTGGGCCAACGTTCATTTATCCTTTGGGCTAGGGACCCAAATTGCATCCTTACAATTGGTGCCATCTGTGGGGGATTTCTGGTGTTATAGTGAGCTTAACGTTCAATTATGGTAAATTCAGGTCCACACCAAGCAGAATCTATGGGGTCCCAACGTGAAAATCATTTTGTCAACCTCGAGCGAAAAAGGGACCGGGAGGGGAGTGTGCATACTACCCATACTAGTAGAGGCCATTCTCCAGGTGGTAGCCACCTCTCTCATGAGAAAAATACCAAAGCCATGCAACTGGAGATTAATCACTTGAAGAGGAGGTTACGCCACAAACGGCGAAAGCGAACTCCTTCCAACTTTGACGCCTCTTCTGACGATGAAGAGGATAGCAGCTATAGGCATAAATCAAGGACTCCTCCTAGTGAGTATTTCTTATATGATGAAGACTACCACCATGAGCGCAAAAGCAGGAGCTCATCTTCCAAAGGCTTAGGAAATGATGCGATGAGCAGAGCACTCAACCAAATTTCCAAATCACCTTTCACGCGCAGAATTGAGGGAGGGAGACTTTCTCAGTGGTTCACTCAGCCCACGTTCACCATGTACAATGGTCGTACAGACCTTGTGGAGCACGTAAGTCACTTCAACCAGAGAATGACTATCACTCCAAGAATAAGGCCTTGATGTGCAAGGTATTTCCTTCCGGTTTTAGGGCCTGTGGCGATGACGAGGTTTGATGGTCTGGGTGCAAGTTCTATTGACTCCTTTAAGGAGCTCCCTCGAGCATTTGGGTCTCGTTTTATTACATGCAGTAGGGTTCCTTGGCCCTTAGATTCTCTATTATCCATACCCATGCGAGAAGGTAAGACCCTGAAAACGTACTCAGATAGATACTAAGAGATGTTCAACCAGATAGATGGTGACTTTGACGATGTAGCCATTAGGACTTTCA